>NW_028046838.1:0-9280 GCF_054177405.1 Leptonychotes weddellii
GCCTGGTGGTGGGTATTGAGGAGGGCACATTCTGCATGGAGCACTGGGTGTTACGCACAAACAATGAATCATGGAACACTTCATCTAAAACTAATGATGTAATGTATGGGGATTAACATAAGAATAAAAAAAAATTATGTTTTATTGGTACGTAGCCATTCCCATTCATTTATGTATTCTCTATAGGGACTTAGGCATTACAGGGCACAACTGAAGAGATACGGAGACAATATGACCTGCAAAGCCAAAAATATCTGGACTGTTCCACAAAAAGTTTGCTGAACACTTACTTTATTGGCCTGTCATCTTTTGCTTGGGCTTCCTACTCATAGTCCCAAATGGCTATTTGAGCTCTAGTCCTGAATCCAGCCATCAGGAAGGAGAAAGAACAGAGAAAGGGCTTGCCAGTCTCTTGAAAACTGCTTCCCTGAGGAATCTTACTTACATTTCATTATCATAAATTAGTCCCTAGTCCATGACTAACGATGAAGGAGACCGGGACATGCAGTCTTTATGTCAGGTGGCTAGGGAACCACCTAAAATCTGAGTTCACTTGACAACGGGAAAAAGGGGAAAGAAGTTTTCTAAATGACTAGCCAGCTCTGGCACAGGGCCAGCATCCACTAGAGGAACTAGCACATATTCTAGATGTATCTACAGTTCCCCGGAGAATTATAGAATCCGGATAAGCAGCTAAGAAGGGAGAGAGTTCTTCAGGACCAAGTACAGAATCTAAGAATCAATGAGGGTCCTTGTTACCCATCCCAATCATCATACAACATTTAGAAATAGGTAGATTAGTAATAAATCTCGATCTTCCTTGATAAACTGAGTGATTTCTAAGTTCACTAGGTCTCATATTCTGGTTAATTTAAAAGTCTGATTAAAGTTTTACCTCTCATAATTGAGATCAATGTAGCATAATCTCCACCTCTAATTGGATTTTCATGGTTTTGCATTTGGAAAGGGATTGAAATTCAGAGAAGTTGTCACTGGCACAATTTGCGGGATTGGGACAACCAATCGCTATTATCTTTCTGAAAGGAAAAGGCATTAAATATTGTTTCTGCATCAGCTTAGGGAGAAATAGCTGTAGAAGAAATAAGAATGTGGAAAATTAGCACAATGAAGTATTAACTCAAACATATGTTTTAATGTGAGCACAAAGAGTGTCAGAGTAGAATGTACTTAAACTTGGGCTCCTGGGTGGCTCAGATGGTTAAGCGTCTGCCTTCAGCTCAGGTCATGATCCCAGGGTCCTGGGACCGAGTCCCTCATCAGGCTCCCTGCTCCTTGGGAGCCTACTTCTCCCTCTGCCTCTCTCTCTCTCTGTCTCTCATGAATAAATAAAGAAAAAATCTTTAAAAAAAAAAAAAAAGAATGTACTTAAACTTGCATAAGTCAGTAAATAAATTGAATAGCGCATTCACAAGATTTCTTCTGTTTAAAAATATTTTTAATTTGCCTAAGAATAGAAACATCAGTAAGAGGTAGTTTTTCTGTGAATTTTCGAAGTCCAGATATTAATTAAAAAGAGTAAATTAAAAAGTATGCAATGTTAAAAGTTCATAATATGTACCCAGTCCATCACTATGTTAGAAAGAAAAGAGTGCTACATTGCAAGGAAATGTAGTGTTCAGAGGCTTATTGATTTATTCATATCAGGGTCATTCTATTTTTAAATTGTCCTCATTTTTGAATAGAACAAATGGGAGCTTTTATGAGAAATGCAAAACTCCAATGTTCTCTTTTCCTTGCTTTTTAGTTTTTAATTTGCATAATGTAAATATTCTTCTTGGTATATAGTTCTACAAATTTTGGCAAATGTTTAGAATTATACAACTACCACCACACCATCAAGATACAGCACTTTGTGCCACCTGCCAAAAATGATCTTGTGATGCTCCTTGATAGTCAATCTCTCTCCATGGTATGTAGCCTTTGGAGTCGTCTTATTTCATTTAGTATAATGCATTTAAGATTCACCCACGTTGATGTGTGTATCAAGAGTAGCTTCCTTCTACTGCTGAGTAGTGTTTCTTCATAAGGACATATTATCATTTATCTATTACCAACTGAAGGGCATTTGGGTTGGATTTAATTTTTACCAATTATGTATAAAGCCGCTATAAACATTCACATATAGGTTTCTGTGTGAACATTAGTTTTCATATATTTTGGGTCAATAGCTAGAATTCATTGCTGGATCATATGGTAAATGTATTTTTAATTTTATAGGAAACTGCAAACAGCCATAGTGGCTTTGCTGTTTTGCCTTCTCACAGACAATGTATGAAAGTTCCAAGTGCTCCAGTTAGTAACTCCCCAGTTTTTGGTACTGTCAGGTTTTTTTTTTTCTTTCCCTTTTTTTCTCCCCTTTTCCTCTCTTTCTCTCTGTCTTTCTTTGCCATTCTAATAGGCATGCAGTATCTTACCATGATTTTAATTTGCATTTTCCTAATAACCAATGATACTGAGTACCTTTTCAGGTGCTTAATTGCTATCCATATATTCTTTTGGGTAAAATGCCTATATCTTTTGCCTACATTTACAAAATAGGCTTTATTTCTAAGAACAGTTTCTGTTGTGCAGAAAAATTGAAAAGGTCATGTTGAGAGCTCCCTAATGACCCTCATCCAGTTTACCCTAGTATTAATATCTCACATTGGTATGGATACATTTGTTACATTTAGTGAACCAGTATTTATGGATTAACTGAAGTTCATGATTTAAGATTCCTTTATTTTTATCTAATATCATTTTTTTTTTTTTGGTTATAGTATCCCATCCAGGATAACACATTACATTTAGTTGTCATGTCTCCTTAGGTCCAACTCACAAAAAACAGAGTTCATGGTCAGTTCTCCCATTGAGGTGACAGGCGTAGTTAGTGGCGGAAAGAAGACTTCTCACATGCAAAGGAAAACACATCTATACAGGCTTTCATTCATGTGTATGGCTAGGCACAGCATGTTGTGGGCATTTCATTGTTAAACCAGTGGAATAAATCCCTTTTAGTCACTTCTGACCTTGACAATTACTGAAAAACCAGGCCAATGAACAACAGAAACACATGATCCCCCTTGGATGAGACGAGGAGAGATCCCTAAACCTGAATTACAATATAACGAAATCAAAAGGCAAGAGAAAGTGGAACCCAACATAGCAACTGAAAAAGAAGAAAACAAAACAAAGCTCCTCCAAAGGAAGAAGTACTCCAATTCAAACTACACACACCTGCAAAACTTCAGAACTATCAGGGTCTGCACGTGGTGTAGTGAAGAGTAAGAGTGGAGTGTTTTTTTTTGTTTGTTTTTTTAAAGATTTTATTTATTTATTTGAGAGAGAGAGAGTGAGAGACAGAGAGCATGAGAGGGGGGAGGGTCAGAGGGAGAAGCAGACTCCCTGCCGAGCAGGGAGCCCGATGCGGGACTCGATTCCGGGACTCCAGGATCATGACCTGAGCCGAAGGCAGTCGCTTAACCAACTGAGCCACCCAGGCGCCCAAGAGTGGAGTGTTTTATAAGCATACTTTGAATTCCCTGGGTCCTACTTCTATTCCCACACCTTATACAGTAAAACTATGTTTTGCAACTGCGTAGACATTTACGTTCCAGAGAAGACAGGACATGTGCGACTTGAGAAGAGGGAAAGCCAGTCACAATAGCAGGATGGAATAAAGTTATAGACTGAAAAGAGGAGGATTTATTTCTCCCTCTGGTGATGGTAGATTAGCTTGATGTGACTGAACCTTCATGCTAACAGTACGTAGAAAAAAAATGGAGTTTGATTAAGAAGCTACCACAGCACTGAGAACTCGTAGGGCCCAAGATCCCCCTAAAAAAGGCTGCCCAGGCAAGTGAGTCTGCTACTCCACGCTGCTCTTCCTCTTGAATATTTGTTGATACACAAGTTGTGACTGAGAGACTGAGAGGCTGAGCAGAGATTTTATAGACTCATGGGCTAAAGGGACAAAATTTACAGCTCAGGATCCACCAGGAAGTATATTTTGTAGACCTCCCAGACTTTTAGTTAGAATGATAAAGAAGGCATAGGGCAAACCTGAGCTTGAGAAGCCCTAACAGAAACTAAAGCCCAACTGCCAATCAGCTCCGGTCATGAGATATACTGAGACAATGGGTCCCTATGTTAAAAGCCTGACAGGAGCAGAAGTCAGTCCCTTCTGTAGCAAGGAAACATCACTGAGCACTTCAAATTAATTATGTGACTTATATCAAATCAAATCCATTATCAATGATTAATACACAAGTATATTCTTTTTGAGTACTTCTCTGACAATACCATCTAAAGTTTGGCTGCATGTCTCCCAAATATCTAGAACAGTGCCTGGCCTACAATTTCCACTCCATAAATATTTGTTAAATGAAACAATAAACATTCACATTCACTTATACAATACTCTCCTGGTGATAGGCCTGAGGGAAATATACCAGTTTCATAGTAGTTACAACTTGGTCATGTGGGATTCTATTTTCTTCCCTGATATTTCTTTATTTTTCACATTTTCTACCATTACTATGTATTATTTCTGAAAGCACCTCTTCAAAAGGTTATTTTATTAAAAGTCAACAAATATGAAGTATCAAGTTCTTTCCCTCTTACCCATTCAAAGCTTAAATTTAGAAATGATTTACCAAAAAAAAAAAAAGTATGATCTTTTAACACAATCATGCTATGTATAATCATGTTATCTCCTATGTTCTCCATTTTGACATATCAGTAGTTGGCCAGGTTAGGGTGGATGACTGTAGACAAGAACAGAGCAAACTTAGCCAGACTGTGTGAAATGACTCCCTCCAGCTTGTTTCCACAGTGCAGGATCCCACCACAGTATCCAAAGAGATGTAGATAGCAGAGAGCATCAAGACTGAAACAGACTCTGGTCTACAGAATATCTAGTACATATGCTGCCAATGTATTTTACCACCAAATGCTCATTTTTCTTTCTGTAAGGATTGGGAATTTTGAAGTATTTAATTTACTAAATAGAGGCTACAGTCAGTGATCAGTGACTAATCATATTAAAAATGTCTTATCAGGGGGCACCTGGGTGGCTCAGTCGGTTAAGCATCTGCCTTCTGCTCAGGTAGTGATCCCAGGGTCCTGGGATCAAGCCCTGTGGTCAAGCTCCCTGCTCAGTGGGAGTCTGCTTCTCCCTCTCCTTCCACAGCTCCCCCTGCTTGTACTTGTGCTCGCGCTCTCTCTCAGATGAATAAGTGAAATCTTTAAAAAATAAAAATAAAAATGTCTTATCAGTAGGGATGACTAGTATAACTTCATTGAATAGCTATAATTATGGCATAAAACAAAACACGATGTTTTGGTGACTTTTGTAGCTAAACCAAATTTCTATGAATTTTTCTGAAATACCAGAAATATCAGATACATCTTCCAGACTACTATTTTCATGGCCCAGTCACATGTGGGCATTGTCAGCTGGAAATTAGATAAAAGTAAAAATTTCTCCAATTAGATAAAAGTCAAAAATTTTATAGGATAGTGGCAGTTAGGCTTCCAAAACCATCACCCCTTTTACCTTAAAACCCCACCCAAAGAATCCACCAGCATTTGAGGCATTTGAACAATGACTAACATGAAAGCTAGGGCCAAAACAAATCTTACAATCAGAAACTTTGAAAACCAGAAATACATGGGAGACTAGAAAAAAACGTTAATATATACTTTAATATACTGAGGTATAAATATATATTTAATTGATGAAAAAGAATAGGATGTTCTTTAAAAAGGGAACATTTATATAAAAAGAACAAGCTATTGAAAAGAATAACAAAGAAAACTGACATAAACAAGTAAAATAGAAAGGTGGGAAGGAAAAGTTGATGAAATGTTTCAGAAAGCAACCTAAAAAGATGAAGACATGGATATTAAATGAAGAAAAAAAATTTTAATTAGGCAAATCAGAGGAGTAGTTCCAACATAACATCAATCAGCACTCTGGAAAAAGCAGAGAAAACAAAGTGGAAGAAGTGATGAACAATGATTACAGAAAATTTCCCAGAATTGAAGAACTATAGTTCCAAGCTGAAAGGATCCACAGAGTGCTTATCCTGATGAGTGGAAAAAGCCCTACCAGCAATAAACCCTTCATAGTAATTGTTTAGAAAACAAGGTAAAGATTCCAGAAGCTTTCAGAGGCCAAAGACAGGTCACACATAAAGAAGAAAAAATGAGCATATCAGTGGGCTCTGTAGAAGTGAAATGAAAATACAAGAAACTCCTTCAAAAGTTTGAGGAGAAACGATTGTCAAACTAGAATTTTATGCCCAAATCATCTCTCAAGGGAGAGAATAGAATAAAGACGTTCAGACTCACAAAAACTTCTAAACTATTACCTCCCTTGAATCTAGGTAGTTTAGGATGGCTTCTAAAACATCAGGGACAAATTAACAGGGAGGTCATGGAGACTGTGACACTGGCCTTCAACCAGGGGGTAAGGAGGGATGACTTTCAGGAGGATCATAAGGGAAGGCCTGGAGGGACAGGGAGGGAGCCAGGCCGGGTTAGCTCCAGAGGGTGGAGAATGATCAGGAGGGTGTCTCAAGGATGGCAGTTTTTTGACTAAAGAAATGTATTACTATAATTGACAGAAAGAAACAGAAAAAAATAAAAAAGGAATAAAGCAACAAAAATAAAGGCCGTTGTCAAGAAGAGACTCTTGTACCTCAATTATATACCTGACCCAGATAGTTTTTTTTTGAAACGACTTATTTATTTTTTTATTATTATGTTATGTTAATCACCATACATTACATCATTAGTTTTTGATGTAGTGTTCCATGATTCATTGTTTGCACATAACACCCAATGCTCCATGCAGAACGTGCCCTCCTTATACCCATCACCAGGCTAACCCATCCCCCCACCCCTTTCCCCTCCAGAACCCCCAGTTTGTTTTTCAGAGTCCATAGTCTCTCATGGTTCGTCTCCCCCTCTGATTTCCCCCCTTCATTCTTCCCCTCCTGCTATCTTCTTTTTCTTTTTTTTTTTTTAACATATAATGTATTATTTGTTTCAGAGGTACAGATCTGTGATTCAACAGTCTTACACAATTCACAGTGCTCACCATAGCACATACCCTCCCCAATGTCTATCACCCAGGCACCCCATCCCTCCCACCCCCCACCATTCCAGCAACCCTCAGTTTGTTTCCTGAGATTAAGAATTCCTCATATCAGTGAGGTCATATGATACCTGACCCAGATAGTTTTATATATCAGTTTTTATAAACTTTCAAGAGCATGCATTCCTTTCAAATACAAAGGTTCAGAGTAGAAAGGAAAGGAAATTTTTTTTTTTAAAGATTTTATTTATTTATTCATGAGAGACAGAGAGAGAGAGAGAGAAGCAGGCTCCCAAGGAGCAGGGAGCCCGATGCGGGACTCGATCCCAGGACCCTGGGATCATGACCTGAGCCGAAGGCAGACGCTTAACCATCTGAGCCACCCAGGCGCCTGAAAGGAAAGGAAATTTATCTAAATTATTGTGTGAGGGTAGACAATCTTGATAATTGAATAAGGAAAACCTAAAAAAGTATAAGCAAATATAATGTAAGAATACATAGATAACAAATTCCTAAATAAGTTATTTACAAACCCAATTTGCACTGTATTTTACTAAAAATAGGTGGAATAAACTGGGTTTGTTGCAGAATCTACCAATGCAATTCATTATATTAACATAGCAAAGAAAAAAAGCCTAATAAATCCTACAATATAATTAAACTGTATTAACAAAGCAATGGATAAAAACCTAATTTGATGGGGGAAAAAGAGTATTCAGTAAGATTCAAAACTCATTTTCTAAAGTATAACTTATTATATTAGCATAGTAATGGATAAAACTAAATATGATGGAGGAAGAAATAGTATTCAGTAGGATTCAAACTCATTCATAATTAAAAAGAAAAATTTTTATTAAACTACGAATAGAAGAAAACTTCTTTAACAAAAGTATCTACTGGCCACCCCCTTATAAAAAAATCATACTTAATGATAAAACATTGGATATGTACATTTTAAGACAAGGAAAAAAACCCAGAAATGACTCCACCACTGTTATGCAACTTGAGTTTCCATTACTAAATGGAAAAAGAAAATTAAAAGTATAAAAATTGCAAAAATATAAAATATTGTAACTTCTAAATAGTAGGATTGTTTGTACAGAAAGTATGAGATAATACACAATTACGACTAAAAAGAAAGTCCAGAAATATAGCTAGAAAAATTCAACAACTAAAACATAATGGCAATTTTCAAATAGAAATTTAATATATATAATATTTATATAAGTTATAAACTACAGTTACTTAGAATGGAATATAAAATATATATGCAATAACCTTATGGAGAAAATTTCAATATACCACTGAAGGACATAGAAGAAAATCTAGATAATTATGAGACATACATACTTGGATACAAAGTCTCAATACTATAAAAATGACACTTTCCCACAATTTAATATAAACATTTAATGCCAATTTAATCAAAGCCCCCCAAAAAATCTCCATGGAATTTAACAATTTAATTCTAAAAGTGGTATGGAAAAATCGAAAACCAATCCAAAAATGGGCAAGGCTTTAGGGAAATGGAAACTCACAGAAACTGCTGATAGTTTGCATTGGTACAATCACTTTGGAGAAAACTTCTGTAGCATCAAGTCAATTTGCCAATAAACAGAAATGTCATCTCAGAATATAACATAGAGAGCCTTTTTATAAGCCCAAGGAAACTACGATATAATTGTAGGATTACTTGCAATCACAAACAGCCTGATCAATATAAATGTTTATCAGCAGGAGGACCTTATTATGTATTATGCTATATTCATAGGGTATACAACCACAGAGCAGCTCAACTAAATAATATCAAATACCTCATGTTGGAATAAATAGAAAAGACCCAGAATGATATAGAGAGGGTGATAGATTTAATGTAGACTTAGTGACGTGCAAAACAACAATAAATATTGTTTATGGATATATACAAATGTAATATACCATGAAAACATTTACTGCAAAGACACATTTCACTTTTATAATAGCGGTTACCTCTAGGGAGGAAAAGTATTTGGATCTGAAGTGAATATAAAAGGGTTTTAAAAATACCTGTCTTTTTTTTTTTTTTTTCAAAATGGTTTATGAACGCATGGGGACAGGACCTGTGGGCAGAAAGAGCTGCTACCAGCCACTCTGGAAAACTGTACGGAGGTTCCTCAAAAAGTTGAAAATAGAGCTACC
>NW_028046839.1:0-426 GCF_054177405.1 Leptonychotes weddellii
TAATTTGACAGGAAAAAATAAGTCCTGAATTTTATGAGAAAAAAATCTGAATCCTAAAACCAGGATAAATTTCTAGTATTTATAGTAGTACATATCCTATATAACATCCATGTCAGTTAATTTGCAAATAGAAGTGTGCTCAAATGTGTACTAATTGTGAGGGAATTTATATTCGGGCATTTGAATAAATCAGAGTGCCTCCCATTGCCATGTTGAAGTGTCCTAAATGAGATCATGTCTGCATTATCTGTCCTTTATAATCTTTAATGAATTAGAGATATGTGTTTTATCTTCATGTGTACTTCCAAAAATTTAACAGTAGCCAATGAAAAGAGTTCTTGTGTGTGTTTTTACAGTAGCTAAATGCAAATTATTTTTAGATTTGGTCAGGGTCTATAGCTACTGTTTGCCAGATAAAATTCTAAC
>NW_028046840.1:0-426 GCF_054177405.1 Leptonychotes weddellii
ACTTACAGGGTTTCTTGGGATCTGTCTTTGAATTAAAGATCAGCCCCCGGATCCAGACCACGTCCAAGACAGGGATTCACATTCAGTCAAGCCCCAGATGGCGCCAGGTCCTGGGTCCCCTGGCCCGCTTAACCCCACCGAGCCCGGGGTGCAGGGGCGAGGCGAGCAGGCAATGAGCCTCCAGGATGGCAGTGCCTTGGGTGTGTTGGATGGCCCCAGCCCTCACGCTGATCCCCGCCCTCCATCATCCAGTCGGGGTGGTTGGCGGACTGTCAGAGACAAATCATTCAGCGGCCGTGGCTCTGAGTGGTGTCCTACGCCCTGGGGTCGAACGGCTGTTACAGAGCTGTGGTGCTGCCTGGTCCCTCCGTCCCAGGGCTCAGGGTTGACAGCATGAAAGGGAAAGGCGTCATGGCCAGAGCTCCC
>NW_028046841.1:0-426 GCF_054177405.1 Leptonychotes weddellii
CCCCACTTCTCAGTGAGCCCCCAGAGAAAAGCAGTCGGTCACTCCCGTCTCCCTGGTCTCCGACCGCACTCCGCACTCATCCGACCTGTGACCGAGCATTTCTATCTCTGGCACAGGACCCCGTGTGGAGTCTCCAAACCCAGCAGATCTGTGCGGTGCGCTCCTGTGCCACTCCTCCCAGGGGAGGAAGGGGAGTCTCTCCGGATCTGCCGCTTGTTGGGTCCCTGCAGGAGGAGCAGTGGCCCAACTGTGCTGCGGATCATGGTTTATGGCACCCCCCAGCTGAGAGCCCGTGCCTGGGCTCCGTCTCTGCAGCCGGCTTCCCCGCTCTGATTCCTGGGAGCTCTGCCACACCCAGGCACCCCCGGTCTTTCTGTGACCCCAAGGGTCCTGAGACCACACTGTCCCACGAGGGTTCCACCCCCC
>NW_028046842.1:0-426 GCF_054177405.1 Leptonychotes weddellii
ACTCAAGGACATACTACAAGTCTGTCAATTTCTTTTAAAACCTTGGTGTGCCGTAAAAAACAAAAACAAAACCTTGGTGTATCTTATAGCCTAACAATTATGTTAAGATAAGAGTTTAGGGATTGGCTTACTGAAAATCCTGCTGCTAACTACCATGAAGAGACACAACTAAATTAAGCTAATAATTTGAGCACTAGCTATTAGTATTTGGGTAAAAGCATTAAGATGGAACAAAAAGATGCATGCATTATATATACTGCATTTCTTTGGCATTTGCTAAAAATGATGTGTTTTTGTTTAATTAATGATTCACTTTCATGAATGGAGTGGTAACTGCCTCCCTATCACTTGACATCCATTGATGGAGTATTTTTTAGTTTCTGTTTGTATCAGCCAGGGGGTTATGTTATGGTAACAAACATCCCC
>NW_028046843.1:0-426 GCF_054177405.1 Leptonychotes weddellii
CAAAGAGATTTAAATGGATTTCAGCTAAAAATTTCTGAAGTGGACAAGTTGCCCAAAGAGTAACGGATTATTTCTAGAGGTATTTCTTTTTTTTTTTTTTTAAAGATTTTTTTATTTATTTATTTGAGAGAGAGAATGAGATAGAGAGAGCATGAGAGGGGGGAGGGTCAGAGGGAGAAGCAGGCTCCCCGCCGAGCAGGGAGCCCGATGCGGGACTCGATCCCGGAACTCCAGGATCATGACCTGAGCCGAAGGCAGTCGCTTAACCAACTGAGCCACCCAGGCGCCCTCTAGAGGTATTTCTTGAGGATCGACTACTCGGAGCCAGGAAGTGTGCTAGAGACACAGTGACAAACAGAAAGTCGGAGATCCCTACCTTCACGGGGCTTATGGTTTGGCTCAGTAGTTCTCTAATCCAACCTGGCA
>NW_028046844.1:0-426 GCF_054177405.1 Leptonychotes weddellii
AGGGAGAAGCAGACTCCCCGCCGAGCAGGGAGCCCGATGCGGGACTCGATCCCGGGACTCCAGGATCATGACCTGAGCCGAAGGCAGTCGCTTAACCACCTGAGCCACCCAGGCGCCCTAAGTACTTTTTTAAAAAGGATTTTATTTATTTGAGAGAGAGAGAGAGCGCGCACGCGAGAGAGCACAGGCAGGGGGAGGGGCAGAGGGAGAAGCAGGCTCCTCGCTGAGCAGGGAGCCGGATGCAGGGCTCAATCTCAGGACTCTGGGATCATGACCTGAGCTGAAGGCAGATGCTTAGCCAACTGAGCTACCCAGGTGTCCCTTAAGTACTTTTATAATATAACTCTATTTGGAGTCAAGGGGATGAGAAATATGCTTATTGCCAAGTGCAGTGTATATGGGGTTTGTGTGTGTGTGTGTGTGTGT
>NW_028046845.1:0-426 GCF_054177405.1 Leptonychotes weddellii
GACTCCTGCCCCACGATTCCCCGTTTCCCCTCGACAACAGCTCACGGCTTTTCCAGCCGGTTTTCCTACCGCCCAGATGTGAAGCGGCACACCCACAGAGGGCTCCAGGAGTGTAAAGTGACAGAGGATGCACATGGGGATGGGTCTCTGGCCGTCAGGTGTGCCCCAGGACACACGGGGCACCACTCACTGTGCCTACAGCTGCCAGATCCTTCGTCTCTCCAGGGGGCTGCGCTACTGGGTGCAGTCACACGGGCCCCCACAAAGCAACAGAAGCCATCCTATCAAGCACACAGCAACTACATCTTAGGGAAACTCCTGCCTGGGAAACCCGTGCTTTGTGAAAGTGCACAGCCTGGCCTCTGCCCCCGGCCTCACATGCTTTAGCTTCCATCTTCCTCCCTTCCTGAGCTCCATGCCTTGCCC
>NW_028046846.1:0-426 GCF_054177405.1 Leptonychotes weddellii
TAATATGAATGTCCTAATTCCTGCCTTAGGTACTAAGTAGGATAAGATATCTGCAGCGCTATTTTTTCTCTTTTTATCATTATTTCAATTTTATAGATGAAATTCAGAGAGGAGTCATAGATGGAAAAGAAAAGAGCCAACAAAAAATAAATTTTGATTTTTTTTTTCTAATTTCAAATTGAAAGCATGTTCATGATAGAAAAATGTGGAAATCTTAACAAAGGAAAAACTCTGCACTCCAAATCTGACAACACTTTGGGGTTCTCCTGTAGGATTTTCCATGCATATATATCCATATTTGTGGTGATGGAAACCAGATCAAATTATCCTTGGTATAGGCTGCATTTTTCCATTTACAATAAAGCATGAGGAGTTTTTCTGCCTCAGTAAACAGAGGTCTCAATCATGAGTTTTAATGGCTGTATG
>NW_028046847.1:0-426 GCF_054177405.1 Leptonychotes weddellii
CTTGGGAGTCACAGAGATGTGGCTTCGAGTGAGTGAGCTCTGCTGTGTAGAGGTGAGACCTCTCTGCATGGGGGTGGTAATCCACCTACTTCTGAGGATTCACTAAACATTGGATCTGACGAAATGATCTTGTGAAGCCCTCATGGTTGTAGTTGTTATGTTTGCATCATTATTAAAATCTTGTGCAACTTCAGTCAGGAGAGACGGTGGGGATGGGGGGGCGGGTAAGAGCGGGATCTGTAACATGTTAAGCCCACAGAAATGTGAATTTCGTCCATGACAACTGCATTCTTCTCAGGGAGGGAAGTGCACTGTGTAGGAAGATTGGTCACTCCAAGGTTTGCTTCCAGAGGGTGAATCGGGAAGCATCACGCAGTTCTGATGCCATTTACCACATTAGTCACTCCGAAGCTCAGCTCTACCCCT
>NW_028046848.1:0-426 GCF_054177405.1 Leptonychotes weddellii
ACATTCTAGAAGAAATGTTTAAATTCCTAGAAACATATACCTTTCCAAAACTGAAACAGGAAGAAATAGAAATATTTGAACAGACTGATTACCAGCAATGAAATGGAATCAGTAATCAAAATCTCCCAACAAACAGCGGTCCAGGACATGACGGCTTCACAGGTGAATTCTACCTAACATTTAAAGAAAAGTTAATACCCATTCTTCTCAAACTACTATTCCAAAAAGTAGAAGAGGAAGGAAAGCTTCCAAATTCATTCTATGAGGCCAGCATTACCCTGATACCAAAACGAGATAAAGACACTATAAAAAAAAAAAGAGAGAGAGAGAGAAATAGAGGCCAATACCTCTGATGAACAAAGATGAAGAAAAATCCTCAATAAAATATTAGCAAATGGAATCCAACAATACATTAAAAAAAAAAAA
>NW_028046849.1:0-14920 GCF_054177405.1 Leptonychotes weddellii
GAGAGACAGAGAGCGTGAGAGGGAGGAGGGTCAGAGGGAGAAGCAGACTCCCTGCCGAGCAGGGAGCCCGATGCGGGACTCGATCCCGGGACTCCAGGATCATGACCTGAGCCGAAGGCAGTTGCTTAACCAACTGAGCCACCCAGGCGCCAGAGAACCCCTGGATTCTTCACTGTGTACTTACTGTGTGTTCTTTATCACTGAATGCATTTATATCCTGTCTTATTCCTCCAGAATAAGGTGCAATATAACATCCCCAAGTAGAAATATAGAAGAGAGGGTTAGAACCTGGTAGGAATGTTTAGGCAAGTGGATTTCCTGGAAGGATCTTTCTTGCTGCTAATAACTCAGTAACTCATCACCTTTCCTCTTTTGACTGGACTGCCAGGAAGCTCAGAGCTAAGATTCCTAACACTAAATTCTCAAGAAATTTCTCTCTTTTTTAAATTTTTTTAAAAAAGATTTTATTTATTTATTTGACAGAGAGAGAGATAGCGAGAGCAGGAACATAAGCAGTGGGAGTGGGAGAGGGAGAAGCAGGCTTCCTGCCGAGCAGGGAGCCCGATGTGGGGCTTGATCCCAGGGTCCTGGGATCATGACCTGAGCCAAAGGCAGACGCTTAACGACTGAGCCACCCAGGCGCCCTCCAAGAAATTTCTCATGGGAGCTTTTCAGTGGACACCCTGAGGGCTGCAAGTGATGAGGTCTCAGGGGCATTTTTGCAGTAGACTGAAGAAGGTGTGTTCCCTCACCAAAGACCTGGAGGGTCGCGTCAGGGGGAAGGGAAGGAAGGGGCTGGGCCAATGCGTCTCTCTGGGCCTGCCAGGCAGTGGCTGCTTCAGTCCACCTCAGAGATGGGCATGAGTCTGATCAGCCTCCCATGAGCTGGTTGGGATCTGAGAGGTGCTCAGATCCTAAAGCTTCCTAACTCTGGCTAATCATAGGCCTTGGTGACATTCACCAACACCCTGTACCTCACTCAGAACCCAGGGGCCAGTCCCCTCCTTGTTTTAGAGAAACACAAAGGGAAAGCTTGAGCCTGAATAGGCTGGGCATCTGTAGATGTTTCCTATCCTTGGTCCCGGCCTGTCCCCGGGGCAGGGCCGGGACAGGGCGGCAGTGAGCAGCCTGCCTTAATTAAGAACCAGTCATTCCAGTCTCCCACAGGTTCTACTTAGGGGGACATGGAGCCCCTGGAGCAGTGTGAGGCAGGGCCAGGGGACAGGCAGGGTTGGCCTGAAGGCACCCATAGTGGGGAGCCCTGGTCCAGGGGAGTGTGGGGAACAGTGCAGTGGGTTCCAGGTAATGGGGAGGCTCAAACGGGTTAACGCAGGTAAGGAATGAGAACTGCCTGGCAGGCAGTAGGCCCTCAAACACCATGTGCTTTTCTCTGTCTAGCCATCCGTCTGTGAAGCATCTATTTATTTTTATTGCGAGATTTCGTGGGGATGGGAACAAATCCTGGGCCGTCACCTGCCAGAGCTCAGCAGGTGTGCCCTGGGGCTCCCGAAACAAAGGATCCCAGTGGGTTCAGTCGGGCGGAGTCTGGGAACCCCCACCCCAGCACCCCCAGCAAAGCACACACGGAACCCGGGGGGCCCAGCTGTGCCCAGGGCATGGCGCTGCCCCTGTGGGCAGCATGGAGGGAGCATGGAGGGAGCCAGGGCAGAAGGAAGAGGGTGGGTGGGGGAGGGGCAGGGGGAGGGGCTGGCTGGAGCTGGGGCGGCTCTCCTAGACCTGGGGTGTGAGTGTGTGTGTGTGTGTGTGTGTGTGTGTGCCGCCCCCACAGTGCCTTCATCACACACATCTCCCTGGCTGCCTGGAGAGCTCTTTCTACAAAGTACGAAAATGACAGTTGGCTCGCCCACACACGGAATCCTCATACAGCTCCACTCCCTCGGTGCCCCTTCACACATCACCCTCTGTCCTCACCCACTGCCCCTGGGCCGGCCTCAGCCTGCAGCACCCTCTCTGCCAGGCTGCTGCCCCTAGTACCCCTCTCTCCTCCTCCTCCTCCTCCTCCCCCCTCTTCCTCCCCTCCCCCCTCTTCCTCCCCTCCCCCTCCCCCCTCCGGCTTCCTTTTCTCCCCCCTCCCCCTCCTTTCCCTCCCCCTCCCTCCTCCTCTTCTGCCTCCCCTCTTTGGTCCCCCAGGTCTCCATCTCTAGTTCTAATTCTCTGTCACTTTTTTGGTCACGCCCCCTCTTCTGAATTTGGGCTCTGGTAGGAGTGTGTGTGGATGAGGGTGTCCAAGGAGTGAGTGTGTGTGTGCACCGACAGTTGTGTGCACGTGTGTGACTGCATGCGACAGAGAGCATGGGAGCCAGAGCCTGTGCCCCAGAAAGCTGGGGGCTGGATGGAGGCATCTCAGGCAAAGAAGCTTTCGCTCAATTATTCTTCCAGCAGCGGGAGGGGGCGGTGGCTTCATAACAGTTGGACAAGTTTGCATGGTGTGTAGGAAAAGCCTTCCTTTCCCCGCTGATGGGAGTGACAGGTGGAGCCCCGGGGTGGAGGATGGGGGGCGGGGAGGGGGAGGAAGGGTCTGGTGGTCTGGTGAGCGGCACGGGGCCGGGGCGGGGGGGCGGGGGTCAGGCCGAGGCTGTAGGCCTGGTTGGGGGGGGGGCGTCCTTCAGGGGGGAAAGCAGGGACAGGTAGTAACTGAGCAGGTAGGATCTGATGGAAGCCAGGATACCACAGAGGGGACCCCAGAGATCTGCCTCCAGTGGAGATCTGGGAAGACTTCCTGGAGGAGACAAACTGCCTCCAAGGCGTTTCAGGGCCGGTTGCATGTGGAGAGGGAGGGTGGACCTGTTTGATGAGGCCTCATCTCTGCCTTTGGGTCTCTCCCTGGCTCCAGTGGGTACTCCTGAGGGTTGGGGCCAGCTCTGAGTCATTCTTGGGTCTGTAGCACCCACACTGGCTTGGTTCATCGCAGACTCTGGTGTGGAAAAACTTCCAGGACTCTAGGGGCATCTGCCTGGATCCTTAAAGCATGAGTAAGGTTTCAGTGGACAGAGATGAGAAAGGCAGCATCCCAGGCGGAAGGGACGGTGGGCGCAAACTCTTGGCATGAGGAGTGCAGTGAGCTCATGAGGCTGGAGCCTGGGTGCCTTGCAGGGAGCGTGCCCAGGAGAGCGTGGAAGCGAAATACAGTGTGCTTGTGACATCCCCGGAGATGGGGCCTGTGATACCTGGACTGCTGTGAGCCCGTGGTTGGGCTCAGAGGCCTGGAGAGCAGACAGGGAGGGGCAGGCGTGGTGTGGGCCTGGCTGGGTGACCTGGGCCATGCGATGTCACCTCTCTCTGGTTCCTCTCCTCATCTGTAAACCTGGGCATCTAAGCTAGGCTTGCTGGGGGCCTGGGGGCTCGGGGAGATATAAGCACTGGGGGCTCGGCTCTGGGCCTCTGCTGGCAGCCAGGACTTGACACTGCAACTATGATTTTGCCCTCTGGTCACCACCTGGGGTCAGCTGGGGGTCTCCCCTGCCTTGGTTCTCCCCTGCTAGCTTTCCCTGCTTCAGAGGCTGCTGGGGAAGCAAGGGCAAGAGCCACCTGGCACAGTGCTGGGCACTCAGTGGGGACCCCAGGGCTCTGCTCCTCTGCTCCCTCTGCCCCCCCCGCCACTGCATCTATTGGAATCCCCAGGACGGTAGGAGCCAGATGCCACCAGGTCCACTTACAGAGGGGGCAACAGCCCAGACCACACAGCTGACTGGGCCATAGCCCGGATTCTGGTCCCGTTCCTTACCTCTCCCCTCCAGGCGGCCGTGGGCACGGATGGGCGTGCGTGGGTGGCTAGATGGCCGTGGCCTGGTCCATGGCCCTGAGTGTGTCTCCTGCTCTGTCCCTTACTCTCCCCCCTTTCTCTGCAGGATGGTCGAGTACTCCCTGGACCTTCAGAACATCAACCTGTCGGCCATCCGCACCGTGCGTGTCCTGAGGCCCCTCAAAGCCATCAACCGTGTGCCCAGTGAGTTGGCTCCCCTCTTTTGCCCCCCCGCCCCCCTCCCCCAGCCATTCCTGCACTAGGACAAGACTGACCAGCACCTTCCAGTGCCTGTACTGGGCCTGGGGATCCTTTAGTGACCAGACAGATGTGGGTCTTGTTCCCATCAGGCTCATGGGCCCGTATTTGGGCCTGAAGATGCTGGAGGGAGGTCCTGGTACCTCTGAGTCCCGTAAGAACTTGATGGCAGCATTCGGGGGAGTCTGGCTTTTCAGCGACAAGGCTCCTTGTGGGGGGTGGCTGTCGAGGGGGACACGTGTGTGAAAAGAAGCTGCTTAGTTTGAGGGAGAGCATCATGCCGCCTTTCACTGGGGAGGGGATCCCCAGATTCCTCACTTGCGCTGACTTAGGACTCAGGCTCCATCACCCGACCACGGGCCTCCCCGCCCCACATCAGGACCCACCCATCCGTCTGTCTGTCCACCCGCCCAGTGTTGAAAAGTTATAACAACAAGCCCTGACGTCTGCCCAGATTCATAGTTTTCAGAGCTTTTCCATCTCCATGATTTCTCGTGGGCCTTATAATCCCTCTGTGAGGGAGGTGGGCTGTTCTCACGGAAAACCTTTTCTGAGGTGAAAAGACCAAAAAGACCGAGACTTGGAGATGTGAATTAACTTGCTCAAGAGGCCTCCTGACTTCCCGAGCACTGTTCTTTCTACTACCCTGAGTTAGGAATAGGATGGGGGACGGGGAAGGAGAGGAGGAGGGAGTGCTCGGCCTGCATGGGGTTTCAGCCCTGTCAGGGAAGGACAGGAAGTTTTATGAGCACCTTCCCACCTCCTGTGTGGCATTTGGCATACTGATGGCTGACTTAATCCTCTCGACAACCAGGGTGAGGCTCAGAGAGGGGAAGCGGTTTGCATGATGTCACACAGCAATTCAGCGGCAGGACAGGGTTCTGCGCAGAGTTCCGTCTGCCCTGAGCCCAGCTCTTTCCCTGGCTCTCTCCAAACCCTTGCTTCTCTTCCTTGCCCGAGCCTCAGTTTCCCTGTCCGCAGAAGAGGGGAGGTCCTCTGGCACTTCTTCCTCCTGCAGAGTCAGAGTGGTCCTCATTCCTCCCTGCCCAATTCTCAGTCTTGGGGCCTTGGGGCTTTGTCACCTGCTCCACCCAGCCAACCTCTCCACAGCCCGTCTGCGGTGAGAGCCCGTGGGGCTGGCCTGACTCTGGGCAGGCCTGCTAGGGCAGTGGAGGGCAGGCCCCAGGGTATTTATGGAGCAAGATGGGTGGCCAGATGGTAACTTCATTCTGAGATGGGCAGGCCGGGCGAAGTATGGAGGGGATCCTGGGGGGCGCACATATGGGGGCACCTCCCCACACGTGAAGGTTGACATGATGGGAACCCTGGGAGCCCTGAGCGCTACTCTGACGGTCCTGAGGAAGGATGGGGAGGCAGGGGACGGGTAGGGGTGAGTGATGAGGAGCAAAGCTGTGAGGGGTGTGGGGAGAAGCAGTTCAGTGTGCTTCCCCCTTGGTCCCCTCCCACTGCTCTGGGGAGACTCCCTTGGGGGGAGGGTGGGGAGGTGCCAGCTTCTCTCTATCCTTCCCACCCCCACCAATCCTACAAGGTGATCCTAAAGATTACCTAGTTCAAAACCATCTTTAGCCCATTGAACAAATGAAGACAAAAAAGGCCCAGAGAGGGCCGCGAGAAGTCCAAGGTCACACAGCAGGCAGCTTGGAGCCCAGGTGTCTGACCAGCACACCTGCCACAGTGTGCGTTCCCCTCCCCTCATGCCCCACCACCCTTTACTGGGGAAGCTGGCCACGAGATGGACTCCCTTCATAGAGTGCCACAACTATGCCTAGTACGTGGAAGTCGCTCAAGAAATACCCGTTATGTGGACACACAGGGCAAGTGTGTTGAGCGGTTGTCCCGTGCCAGGGCGACAGTGCCGTTGGTGCTCAGAGAGGTGCCCAGGCATCGTAGAGCACGTGGGGCACGACATGGGGAGGGTGGGGGGCTGGTGGCCCAAGGAGGTGTCCGAACTGAGACCCAGTGCGGCCCGGGGATTAACCAGGCCAGGGAGTGTTTTGGAAATGCCCGGCAAGAGTGAGGAGCATGGGTGGGGGCGAGCTGGCCTTAGGACGGGACTGTGGGTGAGTGATGGCCGGGTCCGGGCCGGGCGGGACTGAGAGAGCAGATGCCTGGAAGTCCCAGGCCTCACCTTGGGTTGTTATCGGGGAAGCCCAGCGTGTGGCCTGAGCAACCTCGGAGGGAGGGCACGGGAGGGGCCACATTTCTTCTGTCCCCCCCTCCCCCCCAGCCCTCCCCATTGCTGTCCCAGGCAGCCACCCTATGGCCACTGTCGCACCCCTGGCCACAGAGCCCACAGGCCGGGACCCCTTCCCAGAGATGTGCGTCACCGTGCCGGGTTTGTACACCATCCTGCATTCTGAACCTCCAGGTCTTGGGAACGGTGATGTGACGGGACATTTGAGAAGAGAAGGTCTGGAGGGGAGGGGGCAGGGTGTGGGTCTCTCTCCATGGGGGGTCTCTGTACATCTGTGTGTGGGTGCATGTGGGTGTGAGGGGCTCTGTGGCCACAGGAGACCGCGTGTGAGTACATGCGCATGCACGTGGGATGTGTGGTGCCCGTGTCTCTCCCTGCCCCCCTCCCTCCCTCTCCCGCAGCCCTGAGTGAGGAGCTCATTAGGCAGCTCCTGGCTGTGGAGGTCACTTCCCGGCCCCCAGCAGCAGCCTGCCTGGTTCTCTGGAGAAGGGCAGCGATGGGCCCTGTGCCCCCGAAGCCTCCAATTTGGGAGGCTGCGTGGCCTGGAGCGCCCGGAGAGGAGTAAGTGTCCTTCTTCAGAGGCCTCCCGCCTGCTAGTTAATAGGTGTGGCTGGGAGGCCCAGGCAGCCAGAGTCGGGGACTGGTTTCCTGCCAGGAGCTGACTGCACCTCTCAGCTGACAGAAGGAATCTTGCTGTCTCAGAACCTGGCCTGGGGGCGTGTTGGGAGCACAGACCCCCTGAGAGCCAAAATATACCCAGTGTGTCCCCTCCCCCAACTTAGAAACCACCCTGCGCTCCCGTTGGAAAGAGACCTTAAGATCAATTCATATTCATGAGGAATTTCATTAATAGGAGCCTCAGGCTGTTAGAGCAGGTTGGTTGGTCCATCCCCCCCTTTATGGGAGGGGCCGCTTTGGTCCCAGGTGCCACGTCCTCTGCCCAGAGTCGCCAGGGAATGGTGGCATGCGGGGGGCACAAGTTCTTAGAAGTGCCTCCTGGAGAGATTTGGTTGGTTGCCTCCTTTTTTTCTAGATGTTTCCCTGAAACATTCCAAGTCCTCCTGTTCGTCTTTAGAGTTTTTTCTGCCCTGGGACTTGCTCTTTTCAACAATAGCCTGTAGCTTTCAGTGTCGCCACTAGATGGCAGGCTAGAGAGCCAGGAATAGTGAAATGATGGGTTATTAATTGCAAAACCCTGGAGAGTGGGTAGGTAGCTCCTTGCACTTGAAAAAGTATAGCAATGGCTGCAAAGCCTCAGCACAATCAGCCCGGAAGACTTAGTTGGGTTGTCAGGGAATGCAAGGTCTGGTTGTTGGCTCTGCCAGGAGCCTGCTGTGTGACCCACGAAGTCCTTTGGTGTCTCTGGACCTCAGTTTCTCTATTCTCACAAAGCAAGAGGAGGACTGGATTCGATGTGTAGTTCTCAACTTTGTCCAGGATGGATGGGGCACCTGGGAGTGATGGTGCTGTTTACAAACCTTATAAAATATGTCCCTCCACCTTACCACGCAGGGCTCTGTCCTGGCCACTCAGCCTTTGATGGATAAAGGAAGCACAGCATGGAGGAGAAGGTTGGGGAGGGAGGGAGGGAGAGAGGAAGCACCAGATTGTGGGTCAGGAAGCTGGGTTCTGGCTCCTTGCTGTGGCTTTCATAAGTCCAAAGTCCGTTTCTGGGCCTTGGCAAGATGGGGCTGATGATCTTTAAAAGTGCCCCGTCCTGGAACGGGGCAACCCCAGGCCTGCACCCCCAGTAAGCTGGTTGCAGTGCTTCCTAAAGCCCACTGGCCATGCCATTTAAATATAAAAAGTGCCTTTTTTCTCCAGTAAGAAACCAGGGCAGTCATGCTAGGCTCTGAGCCAGTTGAATCTGAGCTGCAGGCCCACATCTCTACCTGACTGACCATCACGCACCTCAGCCCAGGCTGTGGAGAGGGGTGGGAGTGAGGCCTGGGGAGTTCAGGGGCAGCTGCTGGGGATGCTGAGCCTGGCCTGGGCCACTGCCCGCCCGCAGAGGCCTGTCTGGCTCAAGGTCCCTGGTTCAGCAATCACCCACTGCTGCGCAGGGGCCTTTGAGCTGGGCCTGGGGTGGGGGTGATGCAGAGAGGTGGAGGACACGCTCCCGAGCAGGGCCCACGGGCAGGGAGGCAAAGCTCACAGAGCTATGAAGGAAGCCACTGTCAGGTCCCAGCTGTGGGACCAGGAACTGAAGCTTCGCTCTACACCGACAGGCCCAGGTTTGAATCCCAGGGCCTCCACTTGACCATTGTGGGACCTTGGGCATCCATGCTTCTCTCCCGGCCCCCATTTCCCCAACAATAAGATGTGGCTAATAATACCAATTTCTCTACAGTTTTGTAAGAATAAAATACTATAATGTGCGTAAAGAGCTCAGCACAGAGCTCGGTGTGCCGTAAGTGGTCAGTAGGTGTTACTATTGTGAAGAAGGTGCTGGAACATTGAGGTCAGAGGGCAGGGGCATCGGGGCATCTTTGCAGAGGCTGATTTGGGGAGACAATCCCCAAGCACACAGAGGGCCGGGGAGGGCGTTTTTGGCAGACGGACCTGCCGGCGCAGGTGGAGAAGAAGAACCGTCCAGGACATGTTGGCTGGGCAGGGGGCTGCACGGCAGGGCCGGCTGGGAAGCGAACTCTCCACATCCTCTAGGGATTGACCAAGAATGATAAATGGCTAAAATCCATCAAGGGCTTTACGTGGCTGCTTCGTTTTGTTTCCTAATAGCCATAGGATGGTGGTACCGTTACAATGCCCACTTTACAGATGGGGAAACTGAGGCACGCAGAGGTTGAGTAAACTGCCCCAGGCTGCCCAGCTGGCCGGAGGCAGAGGCAGGATTTGAACCTGTGCTCATACGACCCCAGGGCTTTGGACTCCTTTCCACTGCCCCCTTCCTCTCCCCGGAACCTGTAAGTGCCCCAGCCAGCCACCCCATCTGCAGGGCATCAGGAAAGCCCCTGCCCACGTCCAGGGTCAAAGCACAAGTGATGCCATCAGGACCCTTCCCGAACACCTTTCATTGGCAGAGCACGGAGCTCCCGTGATGCTGGGTGCTGCGCCACCTGACAGGGACGAGTCAGGGCAGGACGCAGGGAGGCACGCTGGTTAGTACAGAGCATTGCAGCCAGGATTCAAAGCGTGGTCCCATGTTAGTTAGTTTTGGCGCCCCGGGAAATGTTCCTCTCTTGCATCGGTCCCCCGTCTGCACAGTGAGGTCGGCACGTAGCATCTCTGCGTGAGCTCGTCTGCACTCCAGGCAAAGAACGGTTGCCCAGCGACCAGCCCCGTCCCTGCGTCTCTCACGGAGGGAGGGTCCCGGTGTTGGGGCGACAGATGGCAGCATGCAGAGCAGTGAGACCCGGCTTTGTGCCTGGGATCTTGGCCAGTGGCTCCACCTCTCAGGCCTCAGTTTCCCCATCCCTAAAACGGGGTCCCAGTCCTCCCTTGCTAGACCGTGGGGTACAAGATGTCTGCACAACATCCGCTCCTGGCAGGAGCCTGTATCATACGTTGATTGTGTGGGATTCTTACACTCTTGGGATCTAGGAATTAGCCTTGCTGAAAGTCACAGAGAATCTTAGACTCATCAAGCCTCAGAATCCTAGACTCTTGGTTTCAGAGATCCTCAGAGCCCTGGTTTCAAAAGGAGAAGTCTTTGAATGATCTGGCCTTGTAGGCACGTCTTCAATTGCTCATCAGGCCAAGGGGCTCTGGGCTCATGGCTGGCACCTTGCCCCTTATCCCAGGCCTGCTCTGGCCCTTTCTGCTCGGGTTCATGCCCAGCTGGGTCGTGGTTAGGCCAGCCATGCTGAGGATAGATGAAGAAGGCCCCAGGATTCCTTCTTGGATCCTGCCTTGCGAGGCATCTGTTGGAAAGGAAGCTGGGAGACTCACTTTGAAACAGTTTGCGTGAAAATCTCAGCAGTTTCACTTGAAGTGTGTGTTTACTTGGGCCTTGGGGGCAGCTGAAGGAGGCTCCCACCCCAGGCCATACCTTGGACTTCAGGGCTGACTGTCCTTGGCACCCACAGGGCTTCCCAGAGAAAGGTCTGGCAGCCCCCATGGGGAAGGTAGGGAGGGGAGGGGTGTGGCGGAGAGAGGAGGGAAGAGGGGTGGAGGGGCCCAATTTCCCTGGGGCTGCTGCCTTCTCAGAAGAGATGGAGGTAGGTGGGAAAACATCTGGCCCGAACATCTAGTGAGAACCTGACTTGGGAACAAGAGGAGAAGCCTAGTGTGTGGACGGAGAAATGCTGGGGGTGGGGGCGGGGCGAAAGCTGTTCTACCCTCCCCCACCGTCAAGCTCAAAGTCTACTCTACAAATCAGGAGGGAGCAATTCCTGGACGGGATACCAGGTCAAGGGAATCGGCTACTATGTATTCATTCATTCATTCATTCGTTCATTCATTCATTCATCCAAAGGAGCATCCACTAAGGGGCCACGGAGGTTTAGACGCAGCCCCTTTGCAGGCAGATACTCAAGCCCGGATCTTTGGGCCGGTGGGACAGGGGCTCTAATGGAGGCAGCAGGGGGCTGAGGGGAAGGGTCACCAACATGTACTTTGAGGAGGTTTTACATGGGTGGGGGGGACAGGACATTTGAAGAATGAGTAGGAGTTCTTTGGGCCACAGTGGGTTCGGGGACCTTCCGTGGGACTGGGGCTAGGACCACCCCCTAGGGCATGAGCACTCTCCTGGGATGGAGGGTGTTGGGGTGCACACTTCTTGGCTGGCATTTGTTTTCAGCTCAGGAGTGGGCACTGAGGCCCCCTCATCAGCCCCCAGGCCCCTTCCCCGCTGGGCCACGGCCGGCAGCTGGGTGCTCGGCAGCACGGCCATATGCTGCCTGGCCCGGCCGCCCTGGCACCCACTGTGCCCCTGATTAGTTGGCCTTGGCAGTGGCAGGCACGCAGACGGCCTCTCCTGGTTGCTCAGCGCCCTCCGCTGACCTAGCCAGAGCCGGGGGGAGCCCCTGGGCCAGCCACAGCCTCGGCCCCTCCTGCCCTCAGCCCCGCATCCTTTCTCCTGGCTGCGGGCAGTGCCCCTGGCAAAGGCCGGTGCGGGTCCGGGCGCTTTCTGCGTGAGCTGGCCTGGCGGAGCAGCTGCGCTCAGCTGGGCAGACAGCTCCCGTCCGCAGACAGCGGCCTGGACCTCTGGGGGAGATGCCCGTCAGGAAGTGCGGCCCCGTCCCTCTCCCTCCAGCTCCCCCACAGCCACCGAGGGCCTCTGGCTCCCTTAGAGCAGGGGGTCTGGTCGGGGGGTCCTCGGTGAAAAGGGGTGAAAAAGTTGAGCAGCTCCAACAGTTTGCCCAGCTGCCTTCTGTCTCCTTGCCAGCTCCCGACTTTAAGTGCCATCTAGAGACTATCTGGACCCTGAGGCCACCCACCTGATGCTCTTGGGCCACACTCCTCTCCCCTAACCCCAGACGCCGCCAGCTTATGAAATGCCTTCACATCGATGCCCACCAGGCACTCCAAACGCTACATGTCCAAACGGAGTCCCGTGTCCCCATGACGGCTGCTCCATGGCTCTGGCCTCAGGCCCCAGGCCGTGGAGATGCCCCGACTCCTCACTTCCTCCACCCCCCACCTCCCATCGATCGCTTGACCTTCCGAAAGCTCCAGAATTTAGCCTGTCCCCCCACCTCCACAGTCACTGTCATCTGGACCCAGCCAGATGTGGAGTGTCGTCATGGCAGGTGAGCGACGGCCATATGACCATCCACCCTCGGAGCCTGCAGGCTGGGCCCCTCACCCCGAATGTGTGTGCATGTGCTGGGGGTGACTCATGGGTGATCGTACACCATCCCACAGGCCGTCTGCTTCTAGGTGTCCTCCTTCCACCCTGGCCCCCCCAGAGTCCATGCTGCCCCCCTCAGCTGGGGTGATCTTTCAGGCCCTCCTCAGACTGCGTCTCCCTTCTGCCCAGGACCCTTGGTGGAACAGAGGCCAGAGTTGTGGCCCCTGCAGGGCAGCCCTGTTTCCACGCCCCCCTTGCTCACTTCCCTCCAGCCACGCTGGCCTCCTGGCTCTTCCCTGAGTGTGCCTTGCCTCATCCCCACCCCTGGGGCCTGCCCTGGCTGCTCGACCCGCTGGGAGAGCCCTTCCCCAGATGTGCCCGCTGCTGACGCCCTCAGCTCCCGTGAGTCTGTGTCCTGTATCATCTTGCCGGCCAGGCCTCTCCTGGCCCCGTTCATACCGACCCTACCCTGGCCCAGCCTGGGGCTCCCCATCCCTTTCTCCTCCTCCACCTGCTGTTTTCATAACACCTTCCACCCGACAAATGAGGAAACAGACTTATTTATTATGTTTGTGGTTTTCTGTCTCCCCTCCTCCTATCTAGAACGTCCACCTCTGGAGGGCAGGGGACTTTGTCTGTTTATTCATTTGTTTGTTTTAACAGATGCACCCCTAGAGCCTAGAACAATGCCTGGCACATAGTAGGTCCTCACTAGATATTAGTTGAATGGCTCTATCCACCCATCCATCACTCCTTCATGGCCGTCCTTCAGGGGAACCACTCTGGGCCAGGCCCTGGGCTGGGTTGGAAGATGCAGAACACCCCTTAGGGGCCTCATGCTCAGGACACTGTCCATTTTGGGGGGGCTGTGGGTAGAGCCATGAACTGATGAAGGCCAAGAGCGTCAGAAGCGCTGTGACGGAGGGCGGGCGGGGCAGCGGTGCTCACTGCAGGCGTACCCGCTCAGCCTGGCGGCCAGGAGAGACGGCTACTCAGCTGAGGTCTAAGAAAGGAGAGGAGATGGCCTTGTGAGTGTGTGTGAGGGCTTTCCAGGGGCTGGCAGGGGATCAGCCTGGCTCTGTCACACCAGCCTGGAGCCCTGCGGCCCTGGGGAGGGGACCCGGCGCTACTGCCCAATAGTAATGGGAACCCTCGTGGCGGAGGTGGGGGAGGGCTATGTAGGTGGGGGCAGAGTGTGTGCGAAGGTGAGAGGTAGGGATGCTGGGGGCATCTCCAGGCTGGCTGGAGCGGCAGGTGTAGGTGTGGCCTGGTGGACAGAGAAAGGTGTGGCTGGGGGGAGAGGCTGGGAGCTGTGATTGGGGCTGGCGGGGACTTTCCCTGGGGGGGTGGATGGACTGCTAGCAGCTTCTGCCTTTGGGGGCTCCCCCTCCGAGGTATCCTGACCCTGTGTTTTTCTTGAGAGGCTGGCTGGACTGTCTTCTGTAGATGAGGCTGATGGGGTCCAGAGAGGGCAAGCTCTGTCTCAAGGCTGCCCAGCCAGGACTGGCACCACATGTTCTGTCCTGGGTTGGCGCTCTGGGCACTCACCAAAGTAGAGACTGCACTGGGTGTCCTGGGGACTTTGGGGTCCTCTCTCCCTTCTTGGCTGGGGAAGCAGGGCCTTCAGCCACACTCATGGGGTTCCCTGGAGCCTATTCCTGGCCTCTACCCCAGGCTGAAGGCCTGAAAAAAAGTCACACTAAGAAGGCAGAACCACATAAGCTCATCCCGAGAGATGGCGAGTGAGAGCCTGGGGGGAACTGGAGGCAGGTCGGCTTCATGACTAACTGGGGGTGGAAACCAGAGAAGACTGCCTGGAGGAGGAGGGCTGGGCGGAGGGGATAGGTGTAGAGGGACGTGAGCAGGAAGGATGGTCTGAGGCAGACGTCTCTGTCTCTGTCTCTCTTGCTCTCCATCTCTGTCTCCTATCTCCATTTCCTGTTCTTCCTCTCCTCTCTGCCTCCACCTCCTGTACCCAGTGCCAGGGGAACTGAGGGCAGAGAGGAACCATCCGACTTGCCTTAATTACTTGGCTGTGGGCATAAAAGGAGGATTAGCCGGGGTCTCTCGGGGTCCTCCCTGACTCCCTAATCCTGTGGCCCCTTTTCCCTGGCACGGAAACGATGGATTCGTTCTGAGTCCCTAATTAGCTAATTATGCCTTTGGCTCAGTGGCCCTGGGACTTCCTGGGCCCAAGGGAGGGCTGTGGAGTGAGCTGGGGCCTGGCTCGGCCGAGGGAAGAGGGGAGGGGGGAATGGGCTGCCATTCAAGGAAGCCAGCCGAGCAGGTTTTGAGGAGCCTTTCAGAATTTCAATATCCTGGAGAACAAGGGAAATGTAATTAATTGAGCAACAAAGGCTGGGCCCAGGGGAGCAGCCACGAGCAGCCAGGCTGGGACTGTGCAGAGCCACCTGCCTCCTCGTGGCCTTTCTGACCCAGCCTGTTCTCACATGGCTGCTGGCCACCAGTGCATGCATCCTGCCTCTGTCCCTGTCCTCTAGGACTGCCTCGTCCAAGGGCTCGCCTGCTGGGACTCTGCCCATGGGCCTCCCTGACCGGTCACCTATCATAGGGCCCCACACTCCTTAGACTCCGCTTTGCAGCCACCCCCAAGCGTGGCCGCGATGCACTCTCTGAACGGTCATATACCCTTGTGCCTTTGCCACAAGCTCTGGTCATCCTGCAGGGCCAGCTCAAGCCAGTCCCTCCAGGAAGGTGCCCAGAGGTGCCACCACTCCCCAGGCTTGGGTGTGTTTCCCAACACTGTGGTCGCCCCCCCCCCCCCCCCGCTAGACTGCAAGCTCTGAGGCGCTGAGATGCGGGAATGTTCATGTTTGGATTCGCCGTGCCCTGTGCCTGCCAGGCAGGCAAAAGCATTTGGAAGTGTTCGATGGGCGAATGAACGATGGGGCACCAGAAAGGCCTGCAACTG
>NW_028046850.1:0-9279 GCF_054177405.1 Leptonychotes weddellii
ACTGAGCCACTCAGGCGCCCCTATTTTTCTTCTTATTCTGTGTGTCACTTACTGTGCCAAACACATTATATGCTTTATCTTTAATCTTCACATCTTTATAACATGGAGGTTTACTGCAATTTTATGGATTTGGACACTGAGAGTAAGACCTTGGCCTTGAACAATGGTCCCAGAACATCTACTCACATCGTGGAGAACATTGGTGTTCTGGGGAACCCAGTTTGAGAATAATCCGTTTAGCTACTCTATTTTATTCCTACTTCCCTAAAAACACCTGCAATTTGATATTATTAGGCTTTCTGCTTCATTTTCTTGCATTTATTCTCTTATACACATTCATCCATCTGTTCATGGAACTACCCATTCACTTTAATAGACATTTATTAAATGCCTACTTAGTGTCAAGAACCTTAGAAGTCACTTTATTTCTCTGAAGATCAAAGTTCCCTTCAGTAAAATGGGGGTATTGAGATGAACTGCAGTGTAGGAATTTTATATAAAATGAAATAAATCACCTAAAAAGGTTTTGCCACCCGCAAAGTATTCTCTCTGTGTTAGTTAGGGATAGAGTGACCATACAACTCTGCTTGCTTAGACATTCCTGGTGTACTTATAAGTTGCGTCCCTTTTATTCTCAAAACGGTCTGCTTTGTAGGATAAATCCGATAGTCACCTTAATTATGAAGATGGAAATGTTAGCAGTGTATATGTACATTGGTTTATCTGGAAGGAGGGGCTAAATTTCCCTCTGCAGAAGTTTAGAGACCACGTTAGGGATAACAATGGCTCTGAGTATGTGTATGGGCTACTCTCTTCTATTTGCAAGGAGTCCATACAAAACCACAACCCTAGAGGATGACCAGGTTTGAGAGACAAATATGTGGTAGTGTTGGGGATAGAGGTCGGAGGGGTTTGGGATGGGCTATCTGTGGAATTTGATGTATTTATTGACCTACCCTGAGGTTGTAGAAAATAAGAACTGATTTTGTTTTATAATTATTATCCAGAAATTAGTCAGAATAACTCACTCAGAGTAACTGCATGGATTTAGAAGACCCCTTGTGAACCATTATGAGTTCTAGTCATTATTCTACCATTAACTGGCTCTGGCATGTTGGGAAATCTTCTTAATCTTCTGAGATACTTAATTCTCTCATCTTAGTATTAAGACTTTTTCTTTTTTTTTTTAAAGTAGGTTCCCCACCCAGTGTGGAGCCTAACAGGGGGCTTGAACTCACGACCCTGAGATCAAGACCTGAGCTGAGATCAAGAGTCAGATGCTCAACTGACTGAACCACCCAAGTGCCCCATTAAGAATGAGATTTTAATACTTGCCCTCCTTGATTACGCAGAGTTGGGCATCCTTAAAGGGATGTATCAGTTAATTTTTGCCATGTAATAAACCATTCCACAATTTCCTGGCTTAAAACAATCATTTTATTACTTCATAACACTGGTTGGGCTGGGCTTCTGGTCCAGTGTCAGCTGGGGAGTAGGCCAGGAGCTGGTTGATCCAGGATGGCCCCACACCTATGTCTGGCCCTATCCCAACCAGGCTGTTGGCTAGACCAGCTCACTGCTCAGCAATCTACCTCAGACTCAACACTCGGTGCTTTCAGGCTTCCAAGCACTAGAGAGAGCCCCAGTGTTCTCTGTGCTGAACACCTTCTTGCCTTGTCTTTAGTCCTCACACGTCCATTATATGTAGGAATTTTTAGATGAGGAACCTGAATGGAAGGCCTTGTAAGTCTTTCAAGCTTCTGCTTGAATCAGTTTTACTAAATCTCATTGGTGAAAACAAGTCACACCCAGATGAAAGAGATAGAAAATTGCTTCCAGCTCTCAATGGGAGCACAGCCTCCTCACGTTACAAGGGCTCAGAAGCAGCGACGGGAAGAATTTGCAGCCATGTTTGCAATCTCCCACAGAGACAGGTGAGATATTTGAGAAAACGTCATAGGAACAAGGTCCACCTGATCTGAGAAAGCCCATGTCTCCTGGATAAAAGAGCCTCCTCCAAAGCATTTTGGGGAACCCATGAGAAAGTGTTTCCCATGTGCCAATTAAAGAACACCATCAGCTACTGATATTTGCACATTTATTCCTCTTCTCTGGCTCTGTCCTCCACCCCATTGTAATGTCTTTACTGTCTTCAGTGACTGCTATGTCCCCACTGAGTGCAATGCTTCTGTCAACAGTCCGGTGGCTTCTGCCAGACTCGATAATGTCTGCCCCAGGGCGCTTCCAACTACCCCTCGCCCCGCAAGATCCTCCACTGCCATCCTGGATCCCGGAGCTGGTCGAGCTTACAAAGTGTGAGCAAACGCCTCCCCTTTCTCCTTTTCTTGTCCATGTCTTTCAAGGGATTCCCACAACAACATGGCCTGTGTCCTCTGTGTCTCCTGGCATTTTCTAGTAAAACAATTCTTTCCATTCTTACTCATCATAGGTTCTCAGCACAAAATTGCAGAAAGATGAGCCTGGAGACAAATCTAAGACACTAACACTAGGATATACTTGCAAATAGTTCCCCACTCATAATTCCTAAGGGTTTTATGGGGCAAAGCCTGATGAACTTGATATCCTTTTTCTGTGGAATGAGTTCACTCCCAGGAGGTTCTTCAGAATCTCATTTTGATAGATTGGAGCCAGTTTCTCTCTGTTCTGTAAAACACAGGTTCTTGGGCGGGGGGGGGGGGGAGGGCGGGGAGCAGATCTATATGAACCCAGGTGCAGGCTGGGATCTTTACTAACTGGAATCTTGAGCAAACTGTGAGCCTTCTGAGTCTCAGTTTCTTCATCTATAAAATGAAGATAATAAAAGCACCAATCAGGATTATCGTGATGACAATGTTACATAATGCTATAAATGCTTAGAATAATATAGTGGGATAATAAATGTTCGACTTTATTTCTAATGTCTTTATTATCATTTTCCTAATAGCAAGCACCGCCTAGCCTCCTGCCGGGGGAGGATAAGGACTCTCTTGTGAAAGGCAAAACAAATATGAATGTAACTCCAATCTTGTCTGCAGCCCTCATGCCCTACCCTGAAGCCAAAAGACAATCTTTTATCAGCAGCTCTGATTTCATGGGCTCAAGGCAGAATATCTGCTCCCTCTGTCTTTCCGTTGAAAGTCCATCTTGTAGGGGAGTTAAGGGGCCACCATCCAGCTAAATATTTCAGGTTCTGCCTGAATGTTTGCCAGCCTGTTAGGAGAGTGTTGGTAACAATAAAGATAAAAAATGTATTTAGGAAGAATGTGTGTGAGTGTGCGTAGATGTGTGGGTGTTTTTAAAAGTCTGTATAAGTGAACTCCTGATTCAGGATATGTCTGTGCTGGGGGCAAAGGCTGTCTTCTGCAAGTCTCGTTAGGAAGGTGACTGGTTGAAAGCCAGACCCGGATTATCACAAATGGATGCAGAGGAAGGCTGAAAATCAGGCCTCCTGCCCACTCAGCAGTTCTTGGCGCTGGCCCCATCTCAACCACCTAATGCCGTTCCTGCATTAGATGCTGCAAACACAATTGACTTCTATTACTTATAAAGCCAACCACTTTACTTCATTTAAACGTTTAGAATGGACTTCAGAGATTTCTGAGGGGTGGACGGCACAACCAGCCGCAGCCAGTCCACTGCTCTGGCCACCACTCAGACTGCATAACAAACAAGAGAAGAATATTCCTTCATTCTACATTCAGCATCCAGTCTCCATTAGCAGACGGTTTTAAAGGTTGTTATTTCTGCATTTGAGAGGTCTGATCTGAATACACACATCCCCAAATATTCTGTTCCTGTCATTTATTCATTGGATCCATATTCAACGCACCATCTCTAAACTGGGTCCAGGAATATAAAGGTAGATCATGTACTGAAGACATCTTCAGGATGCTCACAACCATCACGGGAAATAGGCAAAGAACTAGGAATGATGGAACAATAGCAATGCCATGATGAGTACCAAAAAAAAAAATGGTGCTGCGAATGGTCAGCAGGGAAGGTACAAGAGAATCCAGAGTCGAGGAAATTTCTAAATCAAATCCTAAAGGGGCTTAGTATTTTTTTTTAAGATTTTTATTTATTTATTGAGAGAGATAGTGATAGAGAGCATGAGAGGGAGGAGGGTCAGAGGGAGAAGCAGACTCCCCGCCGAGCAGGGAGCCCGATGCGGGACTCGATCCCGGGACTCCAGGATCATGACCTGAGCCGAAGGCAGTCGCTTAAACAACTGAGCCACCCAGGCGCCCGGGGCTTAGTATTTTTTAGGAGGAAAAATGGGATGAGAAATATTCTGGGCAGAAGAATGTTGGAGAAGAGGTATAGATGTTGATTTTAGACAGATCTTTGGTTAAATTCTGTGACTATTTGCTTGATCTTAGGTGAGTTACTCCATCTTCCTGAACCTAATTGGCAAATGGCCAAGAGGAATGTGACCCATGGTGGACACTCATTACATGGTGCCTCCTACTACTTTAGTTGGCTGGAGACACAGGAGGGGCAGAGCACAGAGGGTTTGGGGGGAATTTATCCTGTAGACAAAGGCTCCTGCTGATGGTTTTAAACCAAGGAGTGGTAATGGCCATGTTTGGGTTTCAAATGAATGTCATTAATAGTGAGATTACAGATGATCTAAGTGGGTTGCTGAGGGAAGCAGATGACAAAACCATGGAAAATATTTAGCTTATCCTTGATTGTAAAAGAGAAACTTTCTAAATGTAAACCTTTCATCACAAGACCCTTATTCTCCGTCATGAAGCAAGCACCTACCTTGAAAGTTTTCCCATAAGTCCTACTGCATATTTTGCTTGACATCTGGACTTCTTTCCCACCATGGAAGAATTGACTTACACATGACCATAAAAGTCATGAGACAAGAGTCACTTTCTACTCATCGTGTTGCATTTCACCCTGCCCTCTTCTTCATACCAAGTCCCTCCCCAGAGTCAGACCAACAATGTGGACTAAGAGAAAAGCCATTTATTTCTTTGTCATTTCCTCCTTTATCTTCAAAAAGCCCCTGGGGGAAAACCAAAGAGAACTGTCCTGTCAATATTTCCCCAGAGTATGTCCTTCCTGCAGAGAAAAGCTACATTCTCAGGGCAGTTGATTGGGCAAGAGCAATGGGCCTCCATCATGGAGCTCAAATCTCACCTCCTGGGAAATAATTCTTGACTCATTCTCAGCCGAACCCAGGAGACCACTCCCTCCCTCCCACCTCAGAAGTTGCCTAGTGTTGCAACAATTCCCTGTTCATGCCTGTCTCCCCACCTAGACCAAGAGCTCTTCCAAGTCTGAGATAAAATCTTATCCATATCCTTATTTCCAACACTGGGCACAATGGCTGGCGCCTAGGAGGTAGGAGGCAAGGCGTGTTGAGTGGGTACATGTGAGTTTAATCTCGTTGCAAGGTGTCCCAACTTCCGGTATTCACTTGAGTGAACTGGGTCCTGAAACACCACCAGAGATAAGAATATACAAGTTGGGAAACCCCAAGGAACAGAACAGGCTTCTAAGGACTCCACCCTCTGCTATCTGTGCGGGTGGATAAGAAGGCTGCTCACTCACAGAGCCCGTGGGGATTAGTTAAGACTAGAGATGTGTAGATTCTGGTTTGGGCAGAAACTCAAGGGCTCTAGGGAGGAGGCTGGGAGATGCTCTGTGCATCCTTCATGCCATCAGCCTCCCAGGTGAGGGGCTATGTCCGTTGTATTTGAGTTCCCCTGGCTCATCTGGGCTGGAGCTGTTCTTCATGGGTATACATGAACTTGCCTTGAATCTGGGCATATTTGTAGCTATACTCTCTCTGTGGAGAGTAACTTTTATTTATTTTCCAGTAACCTCTTTATTTCATGGTCTACAGGCCAAATCCAGTCCACAGTCTATTTTTATAAATAAAGTTTTATTGGAACACAGTTGCATTCATGAATTCATATATCGTCTCTAGCTGCTTTCCTGCTAGAACAGTAAGTTCAGTCATTGTAATAGAGGCTACATGGCCCGCAAAGCCTAAAATATTTACTCTCTGGGCCTTGAACTTCATTTTGTTGTAGTGACATGTGCAAACTCAGTGCTGAGCACTTGCTGCCCACCGTCTCTTCCAATCCTCACCGTGTCCCTAGAAGGTGGCTGCTGTGAGGATGCCCATTTCACTGATTAACTCACTTGTCGAGCCCCTTTGTGCCAGGTGCCACCACAGTAGGCAAAGCAAACTGGTCTGCCTTAGGTCAGCTTCCAGTCTTGGTTCACTGATTCACGGCTACTGAGCTGTGGCCCAGAGCTACGCTCCCCTCTCCCCTTGAGGAAGTTCCTCCAAGTGACCCCTGCCCCATCTTCTTTCTCCGGAAGCCTGTGACCCCCCACTGAAGGACCCCCACCAGAACCAACACGCTCATAGAAAATTCATGACATTCCAAACCTTCTCCATGAATGGGTTTCAGCTATCAGAAGAAACACCCTCGTCCCGGACAGGCCACAGCCTGATCCCTCCCCAACGCCGTCAGTGGGTGGTTGCCACATCCCACCGACCAGCAGGGGGCAGACCCAGGGGTCATCTCCTGCTGATGACCCTCTGGGACAAAGGGACTGGAAAAGAGCCCAGGCTGAGCCACCCATAGCAGTGGTGGGGTCTCTGGACCCCACTTGGGGCAGGGTCTTCCTCTGCTGGCTCCTGACCGATGAGGTGTTAAACGAGGTCTGCACCCTTCCAAGGAGGAGGGCTGGGACTTCTCCTGTCAGCCGTGCCATGGGCTTTGGGGGCTCTTCCTTTGTCTGGCACCTTAGGGGGAGCCCACTTTACTCTCCCCTTTGTCTGACACGGCCCGCAATAAAAAATGCTCACAATGCAAAATTGCCGCGTGGGAGGAAGACAAGACAGTAGAGGAGGCCTGGCCGGGCCGGCCTAATTAGGAGGCTGGCAGAGCAGGTCTCCGCAGGAAGCCCGGATCATTCATGTGAGCACCTCGCACACTCTGACCGCACCGAGCGCCTCGGTGCTGGGCGGGCACCACGCGGACCCTGCTCTTGGCCGCCACATCGGAACAGATGTCCAGAGAGAGGGCTTGTTTTTGTTTTTGTTTTGTGTTTTTGTGTTCAGGGGGATTTTTTTTTTTTTTTAAAGCCATACATGACCTTGTGCCAGAGATTTCTTGTGCCAAGATAAAGGTTTCTGGTGGGTCGAGGAAGCAAGACAAGTTAAGGGAGATTTAAACAATGCTTGTGTGGGTTCTCAGGGTGAAAAATAGGCAGGAGATGTCAAAAGAAGCTGGATTGCTCTACTGGAATTTGAAAAGTTGACCAAGAGGTCCCTTCCAACATTGCATTCAGTGGCAGTGGGAATGCTCCTTCAGAATCTGGCCACCCCCTTAGCCCATGCATCCCTGAGCACTGTCAACCTCTCTCAAATCTGCCCACTTCTCTGTATGTCTGCTGCTAGAACCTTGATCCCAGGCACCATTCTTCTTCATCTACGTCAAGAGTTCCTGAGGGTTCATTATAACAGTGTGTATATGAACATGTGTGTTCACATATGTATGAAACGCCATAGATGTACACAGAAAGCCCTTCCCTTGTGGTACAAAATGCAGAAGTCACTCCTCCATTTCATCGATGGGAAACCTGAGGGGGCAAAAAGAATTGTTAAATGTGTCACTGGATATTTTAGGGTAAATGGAACCAGATTCAAAATTTCAGTTAGGCTTCCCTCATTCTATTCAGGACTCTAAGCAAATACAGACCATGTTGCCTACCCAAAACTGGAGCATGTCAATTATCCAGCAAAAGGATGGAACTTTAAAAAAAAAAAAATCAGAGATGCTGTGGAAGATCCAAGATGCACCATCCTCTTACCTATATAACATGATAATTTAGTTAACTTTCTAAAATTGAATCAATGTAGCAAACCCAACCCACATAATTTGGCAGAGAAAGTAAAGGTACGTAGCTTCTATTTGGGGATTGGTTTTGAAACAGAGACCACATGACATCAAAACATTCAATTAAAATTTCATTTGTCCAGATGTTTGACCATATAATGCCAACAACTGGTTTGACTAATGCTTTAAATTTAATTGACCAGATGTTTTGGTGGTAGGTGTCTTAATGAGTAGGAGAAGTGTTTGTGAAATTGAATCAAATTTCCCTGGGAATAGCCAGCCTCACTGGAAACAGGGACTCAGATGTTGTTACTGCAATTAACCAGACCTTGCCAGAGGTTCTAAAACCATCTCACTTTCTTCCTAGTCCTTTAGGAAAATGTGCTCTTCCATCGGCTAAGCTCCGAGAAGGCAGACTGGGCCTTAACTTGGGATCTCCCAGAAGCAAAAAGTCAAGGGCAAATTTAGAAGGGACTGGTAAACCAAACACAGGTTAAACACAGACAAAACAGTTTTTCCATGAACGGAAAGTAAATGGCTTTGGGGCCAGAGGTCTCAGATTCAAGGTCAGATACATTTACTTTGAGTATGATCATAAAAACAGCAACTTCTCTGGAGGGCTCAATATATGTTCAGTGCTCTATGAGGATTTGTTTCTCTTAACTCACAGTGCATCCTTTATCTATTTCAGAGACGAGAAAGTCTTGGCACCAAAACCTTAAGTAACACGTCCAGAGTTACCCCACTGGGAATTGTCAAAAGTGAGGATGGCTCCCAGGCACTCTGGCTCAGGGCCTCCTTAGACTGATTTGGAGCTTGTGAGAACCCCAGTATCTTCAGTTCTGAATGTAGCGCCTGTCTCAGAGGGTAGCCCAAAGGGGGTTAAAGGACATAAACTAGAAAAATAAGGACATCAAATGAGTTCCGAAAGGATGAGTGATAGGAAGGCGTAAATAGGGCCAGGGAATAAGGAAGAAGGCAGGGAGTAGGGTCGCTTAGCTGGGATAGTCAGGAAAGGCCCCCTAGAGAGCCAGCTCCTGAGCTGATATCTAAATGGCAAGAAGGAGGCAGCCGCACACATATCTGGTAGAAAGCACTTTAGGCACAGGAAATAAGCAGTGCCGAGCCTCCGAGGCAGGCATGAGCTTGACATGTTATTGGAACAGAAGGAAGCTCAGGAACTAGACTGGAGGGGCGTGGGCAGGCAAGCAAAGACCAGGGGATGTGCGTCCTTGTGGACCTTCCAGGAGTTTACAGTGGAGTCTCAGTGCGATTTGGAAGCAGGGGGAACTTTGAGCTGCTGTTCATTCAGGGCACATGTGAAACACGAGGAAACAAGGAAGTAGGTGCAGCCAGAGGGAAGCAGGGATGAGAAAGGAGCAATGCTGATGAGGAAGAGGAGGAGGAG
>NW_028046851.1:0-426 GCF_054177405.1 Leptonychotes weddellii
GGGAGAGTGAATTTTCCTCATTACTGCCCGCCCCCATGATCTTGGCAAGCTGTTTCTCCTAAGGAAAACAGTAGTAGATGGTTGAAATAAGTGACCTTTAAGGACCTCGCAGCTCTGAAGTTCTAGGATTCTGGGAGGGTTCTGGGAAAAAGGAAAATGTTGGTACAAAATGATTTGGGGACAGGATGCGGCAGCTCATTGGTGGTGAATGATGGAGGCAGCCCCCATTGGAGTGCCTATAGTGGGGCGTATGGGGCCAGGAAGGAACCCAGAGCCTGTGAGGGGAGTCGGGGAGTGGAGGAGGGATGGGGGGCTGGAGGGCTGAGAAGGGAAAGGCCAAGTTGGTGCAGCGGTTGACCAACTTTATTCCTCCTTCTTCATCCTTCTTCCCCTTCCTTGAGCCTTCTATGGTTTTTCATCCCTCTG
>NW_028046852.1:0-426 GCF_054177405.1 Leptonychotes weddellii
CTCAGCACGTTGCTCAGGAGTGACGCCCTCTTTTAAGGTCTGTTCCATTAAACTGTCAAACTTCGGACTAGAATAGTCACCCCAGTTATTACTATTACCGGTTTTAACAATATTTAAAAAGGTCGAAGGCTCATTATAATCACCACACCAGGTATAACGCGCCATCTGATAGTTTCTGTTGCGTGCAGTGTCCAAAAAGGTTTTCCATTCTTTATTAACCAAATCCACTTCAATAAAACCTATCGCTTCTTTTAATAGAGAACTGGTGGCAACCGCTAGCTTTTTATTGCCTTCATTAGTGTTATATAACAGCTCAAAATGCAATGGATTATTAGCGTTGTAGCCAGCCTCATTTAGTAACTTTTTGGCTTCATCGCTTCGGCGCGCTTTGTCCCAACTTTGCCACTCTGGTGTAAAAGTGCTCAT
>NW_028046853.1:0-426 GCF_054177405.1 Leptonychotes weddellii
GAACATGAAATTGAAAAAACAGGTGCTAAATTACGTGGCATGATGCCATGGATTGGTGGTAACAAAATCATCGATAAAGAAAAGAACTAATTAATATTTAGCTAGATAACGTTATTAATGAACTGTTCTGGTTGGGTTTTTCAATTTATGATATTAAATACTCTGGTAATTTAATTCATTTAACTCAGCCTATTTAGCTCATATAATAGGTTATTTTCAAAAGCTCATGTGTCCACAGATGCATGGGCTTTTTTATGGTTTAGCATAAACTTGCTATTGAAGGTTACAAAAAAGACGTCATATAGTTTCTATTGCTAAATTTATTTAAAATAATTCGATACGATTTAAATTAATAGGATTACCATAAGTTATGGATACCCAGTGGCTCACAAATATTAACCCTCCTACTATATATATAGCATTAAG
>NW_028046854.1:0-426 GCF_054177405.1 Leptonychotes weddellii
GGAGGTGCCCAAGACGGACAGGCAGAACGGAAGGTGGACAGTATCACGGGCTGGGGTGAAGAGCTGAGAGTGGGGAACACGGGGGTCCACCCCGGATCAGGGGAGCATGGTGTCAAGCGGCAGGCATGAATGCTCACAGGGCACTCTTGCTGTGAAATTTCTAGAAGCGCTTTAGCAGGCCGCTTCCCCAGGGGGGCCATTGGGGACCTGCTTTGGGTCAGGCCTCTGCTGAACTCAGAACAGTTGAGATGGCCTCGAGCCTTCCCTGTGTCGCCAGGGTCAGCCTTCAAATCTTGAGCTGTCAGTTCCTATTTCCCATGGAAAAGTTATAGGTAAGAGAGGAACAAACAAACAAGGTAAAATAAGCTAGAAAAAATTACTCAATAAAAGGCAAAGATAAAGCAGTAAAAATAAGCAGCTACAGTG
>NW_028046855.1:0-426 GCF_054177405.1 Leptonychotes weddellii
GAAAACCCAGGTTTAGAAAAGACAGTGTTGCCACTGGAAAGAATGTTCCACCATTTTCAGTCTCTGACATCCTGCTTGTGAATCAAGTTCCAGGGAGGAACTTGCTGACTGGTTTTGATAGGTTCCTGTACCTCCCTGCTGATGTACAAAAGACCTTCATTGATAATCTCCCAAGGTGGAGCACCTGGGTGGCTCGGTCGGTTAAGCGTCTGCCTTCTGCTCAGGTCATGATCTCTCAGTCCTGGGATCAAGCCCAGCGCTGAGCCCGGTGTTGGGTTCCCTGCTCAGCGGGGAGCCTGCTTCTCCCTCTCCCCTGCCCCTGCTCATGCCCTCTCTTTCTCATATAAATAAATAAAATCTTAAAAAAAACCCTTCCAAATCTCGATTATATTGTTTTTCAAGTTTTTTCACATCCCAACTCACATA
>NW_028046856.1:0-426 GCF_054177405.1 Leptonychotes weddellii
GGCCTGGGTCCTCGCATTTCACCCCAGGACGGGGACCTACCTGAGCGTAGAGCTCAGGCCGCTGCAGCCCCGCACACGTCGGCGACAGACTCCCGGGTCCCCGGGTCGGGCCGGGCCGGGCTCCCGCAGCCGCAGGCGGGCCGGCCCCGAACCCGCTACAAAGTAGCCGCGGCGGCGCCCTGCGGGAGCAAAGCGCGAGGTTGTCAGGGCGCCCGGGCCTGGGCGCGGGGAGGCCTCCGGGCGGCCCCGCGCGGCGTCTGTGCCTCGCGCGGCCCCGGGACGAGCTGGGCCGCCCGCCCTCCCGGGCCTCCGAGGACTGCTCTACCCCTCCGTTCTGGCCGCCGGGAGCAGCGGAGCTCCGGGCGGGCAAAGCTCGAGGGGACGCGGGGCGAGCGCAGCCCCAGCCGGGCCCGCAGGCCGGGCGCC
>NW_028046857.1:0-426 GCF_054177405.1 Leptonychotes weddellii
CTCTCTCTCTCAAATGAATAAAATCTTAAAAAAAAAAAAAGAAATGGTAGTTGTGTGATGATTTTAAGTGTACATACCATCTAGTGTACTAACATTGGTTTTGAATTAACACTCGATGCAGCAATCTTCAAAAAATGTGGAGCCAGGACAGGTAATTAGATAAATATATCTGTCTGTGGAATCTGTTTCTGGATATCAAAGTTTTCAGCATATGTGTTAATATATAAATTACCTACCCTTCATATAAGGTTTCTATTTCTAAAATTAGTGTTATTATCATTATGGGTCTTAAAATTTCATTTAGATATATGTTAGAAAAATCTATAGTGCTTTTTTTATCCCCCTGCCTCTATTGTTTCTGGTATGGGCTAGCTCACAAAGACGACTGTGTTACATACAATACAGTAAAGTATTCAGTAATTTTTC
>NW_028046858.1:0-426 GCF_054177405.1 Leptonychotes weddellii
TTATTTATTTGACAGAGAGAGACAGAGCGAGAGAGGGAACACAAGCAGGGGGAGGGGAGGGGAGAGGGAGAAGCAGGCTTCCCGCAGAGCAGGGAGCCCGATGCAGGGCTCGATCCCAGGACACTGGAATCATGACCTGAGCCGAAGGCAGACGCCCAACAACTGAGCCACCCAGGCGCCCCCCTACAAAGTACTTTTAATGCAAAGTGTGGCACAGTTGAATACATTTCATAAAACTATAAATTAAAATAAGCAAAATTTAAGAATCTCAGAGATATTCTAAAACTAGCTCCCTCCCAAAACATTAAAAATATCTGCTCACAGTAAAAGCAAGATTAAAATTATAATTGATGAATATAATTTGAAACAAAATTATTTAGATAAAGCTGACATTTGAAATTCAAGAGTGGAATAACATTTTAATTA
>NW_028046859.1:0-426 GCF_054177405.1 Leptonychotes weddellii
CTCTCTCTCTCAAATGAATAAAATCTTAAAAAAAAAAAAAGAAATGGTAGTTGTGTGATGATTTTAAGTGTACATACCATCTAGTGTACTAACATTGGTTTTGAATTAACACTCGATGCAGAAATCTTCAAAAAATGTGGAGCCAGGACAGGTAATTAGATAAATATATCTGTCTGTGGAATCTGTTTCTGGATATCAAAGTTTTCAGCATATGTGTTAATATATAAATTACCTACCCTTCATATAAGGTTTCTATTTCTAAAATTAGTGTTATTATCATTATGGGTCTTAAAATTTCATTTAGATATATGTTAGAAAAATCTATAGTGCTTTTTTTTTCCCCCTGCCTCTATTGTTTCTGGTATGGGCTAGCTCACAAAGACGACTGTGTTACATACAATACAGTAAAGTATTCAGTAATTTTTC
>NW_028046860.1:0-426 GCF_054177405.1 Leptonychotes weddellii
GTTTTAAAGCCCAGGACTTTGTCCCAGGGTCAGGCAGCGCCACGGTGTGGGCAGAGGCAAGAGAGGACCCTCATCACAGCCTCTGTGGGGGCGTGTGGTGGCCCGGCTCAGACCACCCACTTAGGGGTTTTTCATCCAAGGGGCACATGCAGGCTTGGGGGCTGCCCTGCATTCAAGGACAGCAGGAAATTCAAACCACAGGCATTTCTTCTCCCTGGAAAAGGTGATGGGAAGTGCCTGGAGCGTGGCCCCTCTGGAAGGCCCAGGCTCCAGGTCTTCATCATTCAGTCAGCGGAATTACCGGGATTCTAACCTCTGGGACAGTGTTAGAATCCCTGCAGTGTACAAAGCCTCTCCCAGCTGGGATCTTGCAGTGACTTGCCGGGTCGCAGGCAGGACAGGAATTAGCGTCCCCCATCTGAGGAA
>NW_028046861.1:0-9279 GCF_054177405.1 Leptonychotes weddellii
GGTGGGTATTGAGGAGGGCACATTCTGCATGGAGCACTGGGTGTTATGCACAAACAATGAATCATGGAACACTGCATCTAAAACTAATGATGTAATGTATGGGGATTAACATAAGAATAAAAAAAAAAAAGAAACTTGTTCTATTAAAACCCCAAGAAGTCCAGTCATGATTCACATACCCCCAACAAAAAACACATTATTTCAATCTCTAAACTTCTACAAATTTACATGAGATTAAAAACAGACCATTTAAGAAATTGAACTCACATGCCCACAGCCCATGACTCCCTTCAGATGGTTTTATAATCTATTCATATAAAAAACAAACAAACAAACTTAAAAAAATACCCTCAGCTTAAAAAAAAATAAAGCAGAACAAACAGAATAAACATATCAGCAAGCAGAACACACACACACACACACACACACACACACACACACACCAAGGAAATAACATTAAATCCAGGACCTTTTTCTGGACTCTGGACTCAATTTTTAGGACATTGAAGATTAAAATCCCATGTGTCACAGAGTCTGGTAGGAAGCCTTCCAGAACTTCTAGCAGTGGTGGAAAGTACCAGGTCACCCTTAGAATTCTTTTCCTTTGGGACACCAGAACAAAAGTGTCAAGCTCAGTGTTTCTACTTTCACCAACATCAAAACCTAAAGTTCTTTCATTAAAGTGACAAATATTATCTGAGGCACTATGGGTTCATAATCATTTATCCGGAAGCCCTGGGGACAGAATTTTCCAGATTTTAGAAAGGAAATGTATTACATCCATACAACAGATAACATCCTCAGCTGGGGTCTGGGGCTGCACCCAACCATTAAATACATTAAAATTCTGCAGCAAATGGATGATTTGTCCCCCCAAATAGTATAAATGAAGACTCTACATAAATGCATGCTAGTCCAGGACAAGTTTTATCACTCAACAAGTGATAAAACCTTTTAGTTTTCCAGATTTTTGTATTTTGGAAATGCACTAAGGGTATGGACTTGGGTCACATTCTGGGGGAAAGAGACTTAAGTTAAATAAGACTGATACCTGGTTCTCAAGGAGCTTATAACCAAGGAGAAGGAATGAGGCACAGAGCTCTTGACAAGGCAACAGTGAGGGAAGGATAGAGTGATGCCTTCAGTTTAAAGCAGCAGAGGATCATGAATGGGGAATCATTTCCCAAAGGAAAGAGTCAGGCTCCCTTCTTAGAGGAGTAAAATGGCACCGGGCTCTGTACAATGTTCTAGGACTTTGACCAGAGGAGTAGGAGTTGGGGGTTGGTGGGGTTCCCCAACCATTCCTGATGGCAAGAATGATGTGGGGCACCCTTTGCTTCTATGCCTTCCCAGATCCCCTTCTCTGGGGGTTGCCATCAACAGGTCTGAGGTGGGATCAGCGATCCACAAGCACCCCAGTGATTCTCATGAACAGGGAAGCTTAAGGAACAGTCTACATCAGTGGTTCTCACGCATGAGTGGGCATCAGCATCAGATGAAGGACGTGTGAAAACAGAACCCCCGAGGTTCCTGATCCTCGAGAACTGGGCAAAGCCTGGGGATCTGCGTCTCTAACAAGTTCCCAGTTGATGCTGCTGGTCCAGGGACCACGCTGTGAGAGCCACCGATCCAGCCAGGAGTATTAGCAAATATTCAATGCAAGAAAGAAACAAAACAATGGTGGGGACCTGGAGGGTGGGCCAGTGTGGTGGCGGTGCCACGGCTGGGCGTGCTGTATGATAGATCTGGACAGAAAATCCAGCCCTGGGTCGGTTTGAGGATCCGGGGCTGGTTGGGGAGGGCTGGAGAGAATCCTAAGCTTGTCATTTGCTCAGTAAATATTAACTAAGTGTCCACTGTGCGTCCAGCAGCAGAGATGCAGCAGTGGCCTTGTAAAGCTTACTACAGTCTGCACCAGCAGTTCGCAAATAGGGCTCATTTGCTCCCCAGGGGACACCAGCAAAGCCTGGAGACATTTGTGGTTGTCACAGCGGGAGGGGGTGGTAACGGTGATTGGCATCAAGTGTATGGAGGCTAAGGATGCTACTAAACACCCTGTAACGGACACAGAACAGTCCCCACAACAAAGAGCGATCTGGTCCAAATATTAATAGTGCCAAGGTGGAAAAACCCTGGTCTACACTCAAATTCAGACAGGGAAACGAAACACAGGGCACACGTCCCTATGTTGTCAACTCGAGCCCAATGCCTGCCTCCATGAAAAAGCTGTCGGCGACCCCAAATCACAACGACCGCCTCTAGTCCTGGGTGCTGTTGCGAATTTGACGTTCAAATTATTTCACAACTATGAATTATGGCACTTTTTAATCTCTCGCTTTAAAAGGAGGAATTTAAAAAAAAGAAAAAGAAAAAAAATCGGACAAGCAAAGCCTTTCTATCTTCTAGCCCAGAGCTCACCACGGCTCCTCTTGGTGGCACTTTCTCCTGCTCAGGTGGGGGGAGGCTCTGGGTCTTTGGGAGAAAGGAAATCCAGAAGGATAACACAAAGGGAGTTAGCTTGTATCCTCCAAGAGGACTGTACTTGAAAACCAGGTCTTCAGCAGCATAGGCAGCCTGGGCACCCTCCCAGGGAGACCCCCACTGGGAATCGGGACAGCAGGTATTTGCGCTGGAGGCACATGACGCGACCCTGGGACGCTGAGCCTGAGCGCGTTAGGACACATCAAGTGTGGGCGGCTCTACAGCACCGACTAGGACACTTGTTTCAAACTGGACGTACCCAAATAGGAGATTTAGGGGAGACAAGTGAACAAAGACACCTGCACTGAAAAGGTAGCATAAAAGAGCTCCCAGGTAAGGCTGGGGGAAAAAAAAACCAACATAAGGAAATCGACCCCTTTTTCTGCTATTTAAACATGTGGTGCGAAAGCAAAAATTAGCTCAGAATGAGAGAGTAAAAATCTGCATAGCCATTCATCACGCCAGCATACCAAACGCAGACACAGACAGCTGCAACGTGAATGGGAAATAGGATTTCTCCCAAGCACACAGTGCAGCTGGAAAGGGTCCTAACACCCCCTTCTCCGAGCACTACTGCTTTCTTACTCCCAGAGAAAGTTGGTCCTCTAAAACCACAGACTATCAGAAATTTTGCTTTTGTTTATATCATATCAGTCAGAATGAAATGTTCCACTCGGGGCGCCTGGGTGGCTCAGTTGGTTAAGCAACTGCCTTCGGCTCAGGTCATGATCCTGGAGTCCCGGGATCGAGTCCCGCATCGGGCTCCCTGCTCGGCGGGGAGTCTGCTTCTCCCTCTGATCCTCCCCCTCTCATGCTTTCTGTCTCCCATTCTCTCTCAGATAAATAAATAAAATCTTTAAAAAAAAAAGAGAAATGTTCCACTCTTTTTTTTTTTTTTAAAGATTTTATTTCTGTATGTATTTGAGAGAGAGAGCAAGAGCACATGAGCGGGGTTGGAGGGCAGAGGGAGAGGGAGAAGCAGACCTCCCGCTGAGCAGGGAGCCCGGTGTGGGGCTCGATCCCAGGACCCTGAGATCATGACGTGAGTCGAAGGCAGACGCTTAACCAACTGAGCCCCCCAGGCGCCCCTGAAATGTTCCACTCTTGACTGAGGGAATGAAGTCACTGTGACACAGAAAAGCAGCCTTGATTCCCCACGCAAGTGCAGAGCCTCACTTAAAGAGTTCTGAACACAGCCCTGCATACTTATTTTAACTCAGTGGTTCCCAAAGAAACGACCTGGGTGCGCCTCCCAGTACAGACCAGATATTGACCCCTTTCAGCACAGCCCCGCATTGCTTGGAGCCTAGCAAAATACTGCTTCATTTACATTTCACTGCATTCCTCCTCCAAACTGGTAACTACTGTTTTTTATTTGGTGCGATGGTGCTGCACAGATTCTCCCATGCAGCCTCCCCTGTGCAATGAGCCAATAAACCTTTGTGGGGGCAAGTGTCTGTCTTGGTGCTCTTGGGCTGATTCGTCTGGGGCAGGGACTAGAAAGGACAAAAGGTCTGTCAAGCCCCGTGGAACACCAGCAACCACTGCTAATCTCTCAGAAACCCCAAATAAGCTCCAGGGTCCTATATGAACCAATGTGTTTTTTTCCAACTGGTGACTGTGAACTTGAGAAAGGGGACCCATGGCCTCTATGCCAATTTTACAAGACTCTGTCCAATATAGAGCCTCGTTAAATTGGAAGTCGTTTCTAATTCTCCACGTGCTCAACCATGAGTCCATGGCACCTTTCTGGGCTGTATGGGGGGGATATCGAGTAGAACACATAGCCCCCACCTCGAGGGACCAAGGATCGCCACAAGCCACCCTTTGTCACCACCCCAGGGGACAACTCCTAAGAAGGGAGTCAATGAACAAAGTGCCCAGAAAGGTGGTACAAATGTCCAGGGATGGAGTGAGGGGAGGTCAGGCAGGGAGGGCAGGTTTAGCCTTTGCCCCATGGTCATCATGTATTCCAAAGCCTGACCTGCCTTTGTTCAAATTTTATCAAGGATTATCTTTTTCCTAACCCTCCTGCTCAACTGGTCCTCTGAATCTCCAAGACTGAACTGTTTGTTCAGAAAGATGCTAAATAGCCATTTCTCCGGGCTCTTTTTCTATCCCACAGAGGCCACAGATCTGCATCAACTGTAGTAAGAGTCGGGGAAATTCCAGATGTGGCGAGCTGGAGGAGTCTCAGGGTACTTCATTTATGAATATTTAGACAGTTTCCCTCTTGTTATGAAAATCATGGCAATCTGTTCCCAGCATGCGTTTCAGATGAGTTTCAATATCATAAAAACTTTACTGGGGGAGGGGAGAGGATGTTAGTTGTTTAAATAAATCCTGATCAGCTGAGTTTCACTTTCCCTCAGAAAAGACCCATCTACATGAACATTTTTTGAATCATCATAACTTAATCCTTTAGCTTGCTGAGGACAGAGATGTGAGGAAGGGACTTCTCTCCTCTGAACTGCCAGGTAGTTGTTGTTAGAGATCTGTCTTCTACCCAGAAGCCCTGCTCCCAAGCTCAGGGTCATTTCTAATAGTTAGCCAGCACTCTGTGTCCTTCCACCTGAACATGGGAGTTGCGTCAAAATCTGAAAGCAGCAAAATGTTCCCGCTGCAGGGGCTTTTTAGTGTACCTAGGTGCTTTGTGGAAATCAAGGGAGAACAAATACCCCAGAATTTGCTCTTGACAATGAAAACCAGAAAGTAGGTTGGGTGATATTAACTGCAGAAATTCTTGCTCTGGGTCCATGAAAAACATCTGTCAATAAACATCCTTCAAGCCTTCGCTGACAGTGAGAATTCTCCTTCTGACCTGCTACCCACTTACACGCATACTTACACCTACACCGATGACATCTCATATTCCTACTGAACTGTTCCCATCTGCCTTCTGCCCCTCCCATCTGGCTGCTCAGTTCTTTGAACGCAGAAACCTTTTACTCTGAATCATAAAGCTTTTGGAATTGAATCAGAGGATGAAGATGCTGAGAGCAACCTCAGGGGTTTTCTCTAGCCCAACCCTCTGACTTCAAAGGCAACACAGACAATGAAGAGCAAGGCCAGAGAAATAAAATTACTGGCCAAGGTCACACACCTAGCGCATAACACAGCTGATCCTGGAATCCGCACTGCCGACTCTTAGCCCAAACACACCACCCAGCCTCTGTAAAAACACTCGTCAGTAACAACCCATCCCCTCACCGTGAAGCTTCCAGGGAGCCAGGTGGATGGACATAATTAATAGATACTTGTAGGACTGAACAAGGCTTGGGTTAGAGCCAGGATCCTCCCACATGCTTGAAGGAGCTGAATATTCGGATCTGTGTTAATACCTAGGCTCAGGAAGCCCATCTTAGATCCCAGAATTACTCTCAAACTACACTGCCCAATATGGTGGCCACTAGGCACATGTGGCTACTGAGCATTTGAAATGTGGCTGTTTCACATTAGATGTGCCATGCTTATTATAAAATACACGCTGCATTGTGAAGACTCATATAAATAAAGAATAAAAATACCTCACTTAACAATTTTATACAGGTTAAATGTTGAAAAGATAACATTGGGGATATATTGAGTTAAATAAAATATACTTAAATTAGTAAGTTCACTTGTTTCTTTTTCAAAAATATGGCTACTAGATAATGTAAAATCATGTATGTGGCTCACATAATATTTCTATTAGCCAGCACTCCTCTAACACACAGCTATCTACCTCCCCCAGCCCAACTAATCTTTCCAGAAAGACTCAAATCTCCTGTCTGCAGACATTACAGAGGGTGAAAAGAAAGCATCAAGGACATGATCTTATCCTAGGGATAGTTCTTGAGACCCAAGGATTAGTCACTAAGCAGGCCTCGCAGACTGTCCTGCTTTGTGCCATATCCCTACAAGTGACCCTCGGGTCCCTACTGCTCAGCCTCCCCCAAAAGCAACCCACAAGTCACCCAAGGTCCCATTTCCTCTGGATAGAGGTGAACAATCTACAGGGAATTTCGACTTTACTTCTATGGGAACTCTTGTTTTGACTTTACTTCTAATGGAAACTCCATGAAGAAAAACTCAGTTTCTCGGATTACTATTTCTGCAAACCATCAGGTTGGAAAAGACCACTGGCTGTCACATGTCATGAGGACAGCCTGTCCTGGGGACCATATTCCAATCACCTTTGAGGCTTGATGGGTCTTCTCCTTTTCATTTTGCTGCCTATTCCCCATTCTGGCTGTCCAAGCAACTTTGCAAATAACAGTGATCATTTATAACCTTGTTAATAGCCATAACTACAGAATAAGTAGTTGAATGGAAGGAAGGGCAGGGCACTGTCCAACAAAAGAAATGTTTGCATAAACAATTTAACGTTTAATTCTTCAAAATTCCTTAGTGCCCAAAGGCAGGTTTAGTGTGATAAGCCTATAACCTGCATGAATAAATATGGGGCCAGTTTCTCCTTAGGAACATGCAAGAGCCTCAAACAGTGGTTCTGAAGTTGTGGGCCCTAAACCAGGAGCAGCAGAGGCACCTGGGAATTCCTTAGAAAAGCACATTTTCAGGTCTCACCCCAGACCCAGTGATTCAGAAATTCTGGAGGTGGGACCCAGAAATGTGGGGGGTAGGGCCCAGCTCTCCAGCTGATGCTGAAGCACACTCGAGTGTAAGAACCACGGGGCTAGAGCCTCAGGCGAGGGGGCTTTCTGCCTAGTATCGGGAGTCTGACTGCACCATTAACAGACGGAAGGCATGTAGATCTCATCTGAACCCTAAGCATTAAGGGAGAGCTCTGGCATCTGCATCTGTACCATCCCTGAACTTATTTATCAAAGCCACCGTTTTTGGCTTGGCAAGCCCCACAAATTCATTTTCTGAAGTCTAAGGCAGTCTCACTCACATGCTCTCGAAACGACCTGTTCTGCCGTGCAAAAGGAGCTTCTGGTATATCATTTTGCAATTAAAAGAATAAAGCTATGCTTTGCTCTTAGATGAATCATAATTATATATGTGTGATTTATGTTCTCTCAATCTTTGGCTTTCCAAACTAGATTAGTAGTCTGTCCACATTATCCTCATAAGAAAATCTGAGGCTGAAAAGAAAAAAAAAAACAAAACATAAAATCTGTAGAAGGAATTGAAGTAATTGTTTCTGACCAGAGCCTGCCCAGAACACCCTAGTTACTGGAAGGATAAAGAAAGGAACTGGAGGCTTGCCAGGTTAAGAACTACAAATTCAGGATGCCCAGGTACATTTGCATTTCAGATGAACAACAAATAGTGCATGGGACTTACTTGTAACCAAAAAATTATTCACTGTTTATCCGAAATGTCAATGTACCTGGACATCCTGTATTTTAACTGGCAACAATCTAGAGTAGGGAATACTGCCCTTTGGGAAGGTTGTGGGGAGACAGCTATCCTCAAACCCTTAAAGAGCTGTCAGGAGAAAACTGAGCTAATACCAATATAGACTCGGAGACTAAAATTTGTGAGTAAAAGTTATAGGAAGAGCATATGCGGCTCAATGGAAGAAAGACATCTGTACGTAGAGAGATTGCAGCCGAGAGGCATGGAGAAAGCCGTCAGGAAGGCAGGGTTTGGGAGTGCTGGCTGAGGGCGGAGGCTAAAAGACAGGGCCTCCCGGGCCTGAAGGCCTGTGAATCCCCAAACTGTTGAGATGCCATTCTCCAGAATCTTTCTGCCTTCCAAACTATGCAAAGTGCTTGGGTTTACATGGATAAGTCCTGGCTCTGCACATGGGCAAGATACAGGTGGCAGGAAAGAGCCACATTCCAGAAAGGAGAAAAAAAAAAAAACCCAGGAGTTCTGAACCTACCTTGTGCCCACCCACCGGCAGGACCTCGTGAAACACATTTGGGGTATTTTTTGTGATGCGTTTTAAAAAGCCATTAAGGTGAAGGGGGTTAAAGAGTACACTAATCATGATGTGCCCCGAGTAATGTATAGAATTGTGGAATCACTATATTGTTCACCTGAAACCAATACAACACCGTATGTTAACTACCCTGAAATTTAAAATAAAAAAAGTGAAATAGCCACTGAGATTATGTGAGGATTTTTCAAAGGCATTTCAATGACGAGAAAACCCTTAACTGCTTCCAAGTGTAAAATGGAGATATAAGGAAACTCACCCTTTGTCCTGCTGTCCATTTCTGGTTTTGACGGGTCTGGAGTTGCTGTAGCTGGAGGTAACTTCTTTCCAATACTCTGAGGAGGAAAGAGATCATTTTACTTAAAGAGATGATTCTCTCCATTAAGCAAAGAAATAAAATCAATTCATGATGGCGAAATGCTCCCGACTGCTTCAAAAAACCACACACTTAAGTTTTCGCTGTTCTGTCTAGTGGGTGCAGTTCTCTGACAGGCCGGACCCTCGCTGACAAACAAGTGGGAGAACCAGGTGGAAAGGGCTTTATCCTTGGAGGCACTCAGTGCCTTTTACTCCCATTCTTCCCTGATGTCCTTATTAAAAGGTTGATTACTTTCAGCAGACTAGACAGGCACATTTCCTCTCACGCTGTGAGAAGCTGACTACCTCTGTGGAGGCAGAGCGCCTGGCCTAGAGGAGGGGCTCAGAAGTGTCTGCAGAGTCGGAGAATGGGAGTAAGAGGGAAAGAACAAAAAGACAGAAAGAGAAGAAGTCAAACTTTCACTCTTTGCAGATGATATGATACTTTATGTGGAAAACCCCAAAGACTCCACCCCAAAACTGCTAGAACTCATACAGAAATTCAGTAAAGTGGCAGGATATAAAATCAATGCACAGAAGTCAGTGGCATT
>NW_028046862.1:0-426 GCF_054177405.1 Leptonychotes weddellii
TGGTCATTTCATTCTCTTACATATAGCTCTCCAGCTTTCCAAGCACCATTTATGGGAAAAAAAAATACTGTCTTTTCCCCATTGTAAATTCTTGCCTCCTTTGTCATACCATATAATTATGTCATAACCATATAATTATGGGATTATTTCTGAGTTTTCTATTCTGTTCCATTGATCTATGTGTCTATTTTTGTGCCAGTACTATACTGCTTTGAGTATTACAGCTTTGTAGTATATTTTGAAATCTAGTATTGTGATACCTCCAGCTTTGTTCCTTCTTAGGATTGCTTTGGCTATTCAGGGTCTTCTGTGGGTCCATACAAACTTTGTATTATTTACTTCTGTGAAAAATGCTGTTGATATTTTGATAGGGATTGCATTGAATCTGTAGATTGCTTTGGATAGTATGGACATTATCAATTCTTC
>NW_028046863.1:0-426 GCF_054177405.1 Leptonychotes weddellii
TTTTTTTTTTTAAGATTTTATTTATTTATTTGAGACAGAGAGAATGAGAGACAGAGAGCATGAGAGGGAGGAGGGTCAGAGGGAGAAGCAGACTCCCTGCCGAGCAGGGAGCCCGATGCGGGACTCGATCCCGGGACTCCAGGATCATGACCTGAGCCGAAGGCAGTCGCTTAACCAACTGAGCCACCCAGGCGCCCTAAATAAATAAAATCTTTAAAAAAAAAAATAAATAAAATTTTTTATATATAATCATGGACTTTAGAAGGCATTTATATGCCCCAATGAAGAGATATCTGAACAAGTCCGATAAGGATAAGCAGTGAGGGACAGGAGGACTTTTTGATGCCCTTGACAGCATATTATCTCGTTTATGGAACAGGAATGCATATGTCAAGGCAACGCTAAGCTGGAATGCAAAGTAACACT
>NW_028046864.1:0-426 GCF_054177405.1 Leptonychotes weddellii
GTACTGTTTTTTAGTTTTAGCGAAAGCCAATAAGCAGAAATCAATAAAGGTCATGTTAATCATTACAAAGGAAAAATGAAAGAAGGCTATGGCTGTAATCCAGAAAATGATCTAAGATTTGGAAAAACAAAAATATCCTAACATATAAATAAAGTTCCTCTGAGGCTGTCAGGAGGAGATGCTTGCAACCTGATCCTGTGTCTGTGTCTCCTCATTCGCCGACGCCGTCCTTTCCTACGAGAGACCCACCCCAGCTGGAGCTGGACTCCGGCAATGATCTTAATTGGGAATGGTATCAGTAAACTGTCAAAAAATAAGCTTGCCATCACTTATGTTGGGGTAGAGTCTTGCAGTCTTTAATCTTGTGAGGTTTATGTGGCCCAGACTACCTATCCCCATTTCAGATAAGGAAACAGAACCCACAAG
>NW_028046865.1:0-426 GCF_054177405.1 Leptonychotes weddellii
AGGGGAGAGGAGATGGACTGGGAGCCGGACCCCCGGAGCAGGACCCCACCTTTTCCCTTCTAACGATGGTGCGTGCTCCCGTCCGGGTACGGTGCGTGCTCCAGTCCGGGTATGGTGGGTGCTCCCATCAGGGTACGGTGCGTTCTCCAGTCCGGGTACGGTGCGTGCTCCAGTCCGGGTACGGTGGGTGCTCCCGTCCCGGTACGGTGCGTGCTCCAGTCCGGGTACGGTGGGTGCTCCCGTCCCGGTACGGTGCGTGCTCCCGTCCGGGTACGGTGGGTGGTCCCGTCCGGGTACGGTGGGTGCTCCCGTCCGGGTACGGTGGGTGCTCCTGTCCGGGTACGGTGGGTGCTCCCGTCCGGGTACGGTGCGTGCTCCAGTCCAGGTACGGTGCATCCCAGCAGGAGAGTGGGATCCCAGAGGGCA
>NW_028046866.1:0-425 GCF_054177405.1 Leptonychotes weddellii
AGTTCATTTTTTCAGTAGCCAATGTGGAAAGACATCCCAATACACAGGGCATTCAGTAGAGTCCTAAAGAGCATATTGCATTAGGAGTGGGGTCAAACCTAGAAATAATAAAACTCTTTCAAATCACTTAATTTCATCCTAAAACAAATCCCAGTAACGTTTAATGGAAGACTTTAAAAATCAACATTGAAAAACACAAAATTCATTTTATCCAATATCTAATCAACAATTACCAGGCATGCTTTTTGGTTCTGGGATAAGATGGAATAGAAACTTCTTCTTATTCCTCCAACTGAGTATAGCTGAAAAATCCTGAACATTATATATAAACCAAACATAAGATTTTGAAATGTAGAGAGAAGAAGGCAGACCAGCTTGTGGTCCAAACAGCAACACCAATGAGTTCCCTAGGTCTTCCTTTGGCT
>NW_028046867.1:0-425 GCF_054177405.1 Leptonychotes weddellii
CCCCCCCCCCACCCCCAGGGCTCAGCATGTGTGATACCCTGTTTTGCTGTCCTGTCACACCTCCCCAGGGGCAGAAACATCCAGACAAGGGGCGGGGGGTGAAGCAGGTAGCCCCAGCCCTCCTGCCTTCTGGCCTCTGCTGGGTGGATCCCTGCACTGGCCTGAGGATGGTAGGCCCGACACACACACACACACACACACACACACACACACACACACGTATATGTGCTGATCAACCCTCTGGCAGCTTCTGCCCACTTCCTGGGAGCTGGACATGGGCCCGAGACACACACACACACACACACACACACACACGTATCTGTGCTGATCAGCCCTCTGGCTGCTTCTGCCGACTTCCTGGGAGCCGGACATGGGACCCCAGGGCTGGGCTGGGGCCCAATCCACCGTCTGGATCCCAAACCTGC
>NW_028046868.1:0-425 GCF_054177405.1 Leptonychotes weddellii
AGCTTCTCTCTTGCTAGAAGGTCAACAGGACAGAAGCTACTCTACCTAATATCAGAGGAAACTCCCCACCGATCAGCGAGTAGAGGACGCAAGAACAGCAGCAGCCAGAAATGGGACAAAACACACACCCGGGCAGCCCACCTCAGCCTTGACTGATGGAGAATCTGGGGGACAGCTCAGTAATTACAACATGTTTACAGAGAACGTCACATATGGTGGAATCCAGATGGAGACGTGGCACAACCTTCTAGCCTAAGTCCCATGGAAGCTCGTGGTAAGACTGGCCCCAAAGGTAAAGCAACACTTGTCAATTTGAAATAGCAGGTGGCTTTTCATTGCTGAGTCCAGAGGAAGCTCACCAGTTCAGAACAGGCCACTGTCCATGGGGCAATTCCGGCTGTGGGGAAGCATACCGTTCCACCGTC
>NW_028046869.1:0-425 GCF_054177405.1 Leptonychotes weddellii
TCCTGGGATCGAGCCCCACGTCCGGCTCCTGGCTCAGCAGGAAGCCTGCTTCTCCCTCTGTCTCTCCCCCTGCTCGTGCTCTTTCTCTCTCTCTCTGTATCTCTGTGTCTCGAATGAATAAATAAAATCTTAAAAAAAAAAAGATTCCTCCATGTGGCAGTGTAGCAAACTGAAGAAGCGGGAAAGGCCAAGAGACTATTTCCGTAAGCAAACAGATGATGACGTGGGTCTGACCTAAGGAGTTCCACACTGGGCTCCCTGCTCAGTGGGGATCCTGCTTCTCCCTCTGCCTGCTGCCTCCCCTGCTTGTGCTTTCTCTATCTCTCTCTCTCTACCAAATAAATAAATAAAATCTTAAAAAAAACTTTATTGGTAAATATTTCATTGTTTCTCTAAAAGATAGACATTAAAAAAAAACCCATAAT
>NW_028046870.1:0-425 GCF_054177405.1 Leptonychotes weddellii
GAATTCATGAGTTTTTTTCCCTGCAGTTTACGTGGGTACTAAATCTCAGCCTCTGCCCCACCCTGGTCACTGTAGTAAACAATCAAGCTATTACTCTTGTTTGTGTTCTTTTCTAAACTTTGGGGATTTCCTTTTCATTCTGTATGTGTGTGCAGGCGTGCACACATGCAGCCTTGTCTGGAGAAAGACATAGACAGAGAAAATGAAAAGGAAATGTAAATACATTTTCTAGGAACCAAAGCAAAATTTGAAGCCACATAAACATTTAAATGTAGGGGGGCGGAGCAAGATGGCGGAGGAGTAGGAGACCTGGATTTTGTCTCCTCTCAGGAATTCAGCTGGATAGGGATCAAACCATTCTGAACACCTACAAACTCAACAGGAGATCGAAGAAAAGAAGAGCAACAACTCTCTCATCAGAAAAG
>NW_028046871.1:0-425 GCF_054177405.1 Leptonychotes weddellii
GCCAGTGCCACACCTGCCACGTCCTCCGACCACCCCGCCACACCTGCCACGTCCTCTGACCGCCCCTGCCACAGCTGCCACATCCTCTGATGCCAGTGCCACACCTGCCACGTCCTCCGACCGCCCCTGCCACACCTGCCACGTCCTCTGACACCAGTGCCACACCTGCCACGTCCTCCGACCACCCCTGCCACAGCTGCCACGTCCCCCAACCGCCCCTGCCACAGCTGCCACGTCCTCTGACACCAGTGCCACACCTGCCACGTCCTCCGACCGCCCCTGCCACACCTGCCACGTCCTCCGACCGCCCCTGCCACACCTGCCACATCCTCCGACTGCCACACGCATGAGGGCTGGAAACAGACACATTTGCTCGGGCTCCCAATCCAAATACATTCCACACTTGGTGACAAGACAGGACCTGG
>NW_028046872.1:0-9277 GCF_054177405.1 Leptonychotes weddellii
CCACATCTTCTTTATCCATTCATCTGTCGATGGGCATCTTGGCTCTTTCCACAGTTTGGCTATTGTGGACATTGCTGCTATAAACATTGGGGTGCACGTACCCCTTCGGATCCCTACATTTGTATCTTTGGGGTAAATACCCAGTAGGATGCACTTGCTTCTTAAAAGTGAATGCACACAGGATTCTGGTTAGTCATCTTGCTTGGAGAAACTTTCAAGAGGAAGATCGGTAGAACAAATTATAGACAGCTCTCAACAACAGATTTTCACGGTGTTGCAACTGATACTTTGTTTTTAAAAAGATTTTATTTGACAGAGAAAGAGGGAGAGCGAGCGAGCACAAGTCGGGGGAGATGCAGAGAGGGAAGGAGAAACAAGCAGACTCCATGCTGAACGCAGAGCCCGATGCGGGGCTTGAGCTCACAACCCTGAGATCATGACCTGAGCTGAAATCAAGAGTTGGGCAGGCACTCAACTGACTGAGCCACCCAGGCACCCCGCAACTGATACTTAATCATTTTTCTCACTTCTACTATCCCATCCTAGTTTCCCTTCACCCTTGACTACAACCTCTGCTGGACTAGGTAGCTTACTTGGAGGGATGATCCAGATCCTCACCCCTGAGTCTGAACACCTGGTCAACATGCCCTTCTCAGGATACAGCTGCTACATTTACTTATCAACAAAATTGGGGAGACATCCCAAAGGACCTGAGTGCCAAATGTCTTCTCTGCCCTCACGGTACAACAGAAGCCCCACATCTTCTGGCACAGGATCACCTATGCCAGAAGCCAGGGTGACTTCTTTCCTCAGGTGCTGGTCTCATAGCAATCGTAAAGGTCAGTGGGACCCTTACTTTGCTGGCAAGTGTTCCCCCTCTGGAAACTAGAGCTTTTGGGTTATTTTGTGTGCTTTCCTCCCAAGAGCCCACGACCCATCTTATATGAACACTTGTGAAGGCAACTGTTCTAGACTATAGGTGGGAGCATCAATGCTTTGACAGTACCCAAGACAGTACAGTAACTGATAGAATTCAGAGTAGATTCTGAGAAGCAAAAGCAGTGAACAGTTCTGGATAGCTTCCATTTGCCCCAGTGGACCCACTTTCTCTACCTTGTTGAACTAGTAACGTTAACCAATATGAGCTACATCAATGGGCTTCCTTGCCTTGTGGCCTCTGGTTGGGTTTGGTCAATGGGGAGCCTGGGCATGAAATCAGAAGGATGAAAGAAGATGAAGTCTAGCTTTGGCTATTTCTTGCAGAATGTGGGGCTGGATGCTACCCCTTACCTCCCAGCTCCTGGAATGCAGTTCTCTCCTGTCTCTGGATTTCAGTAATTGTTCCCTTCTCTTGTCCTTTCAGGCTCAGGGATGTTAATAGAGCCCTGCCCTTACCAGCTACTAGGTACCAAACATTTCTTGTGGTTTCCCTACATCCTGTCCACAATGCAGTGAGTAACCCCTTTATTAAAAATCTCCTTGAATTGTCCTCATCTGTGTCAGTTGTTTTCCGTTGGGACTCTGACTGATATGCCCACTCATTCCAAGTATAAGAAAAAGTCCTAATGTGACCCATAAAACCCAAGATCAGGATCCACCACGTCTCTGACCACATCATCTACCACACCTTCACTATCCCCAACTTGTTCTACTCCAGTCTCATTGGCTTCTATGCTGTGGGACTTTGCATGCCAAGACTGCTCTTGCTACACAAATTCATGACTCACTGTCTCAACTCATTAAGGCCTCCACTCAAGTGTCCCTTATCTAAGAGGCTTTCCCTTCCTATTTTATATACAAGGGCAAGATCCCAATCCCCCTCAGCTATTTTATAATGCTTTGCTTTTCTGCTCAACACTTATATTAGCATGTTTTGATTCTTCTATAATCTGTCTTTCCCCCATTAGAATGTAAGTGCTTCAGTAGCAAAACTTGAGTTTCATTCATTGCTATAAACACCAGTGTCTTAAACAGTGCCTGGCATATAGATTATACTCAGTAGATAGACTAGTGGTTAAGAGCATGGATTGTCTGGGTTCAAATCTGGGCTCTACCATTTACTAGCCAGGGAGCTCAGGCAAGTTACAGGTATACCATGTTAGTTTTCTCTACTGTAAAATGGGGATAATAATAGTACATACTTCCTTAAGCTTATATTGAGTACTCAATAATATCCATAAGGCATTCGGAAGAGTGCCTCATCTATAGGAAGGGCTATGTAAATGTTTAGTCATTTATTAATGTACTGAAATAATCCACTATAAAAAAATGATCCCAACATAAAAAGGAACAATTCACAAGAAAAAAAAAACCTAATCCTGAACGTACTTATACATCAAAATATATAAAGAAAAAGATGACAGAAATGACAAAAAAAGTGTGAATCCATATCCATAGCAGAAGACTTTAATACATATCTACCACTAAATAAATTTGAGGACAAAAATCTCAATGTACATACTACATCTGAAAACACAATTAGCTTGAGTTAATGGGCATATACTCTACATCTAAAACTTAGAGAATATACATTATTTTCAAAGAAACATGAAACACTTAAAAAATGTGACCAACAAATAGGTTTACTAGTTAGATATTGCATTCAGCTGGACATGAACAGAATACCACCTCAAAAACAAACCAAAAAAAAAAAAAAAGACTTTGGCTTCAACCAGTTAGAGGTTACTTTTAATCATATAGGACAAGTCTGGGAACAAGCAGTCCAGAGCTGATTCCACCAATCAGAAGTTTTGGGGGAGCCCATATCATTGTGATTTTTTGCTGCCCTATGGTTTCTGTCATCATGATCAAAACAGAGCTCTTCCAACTCTTGGCCTTGAGTCCACTTTCAAGAGAAAGAACGGGTAAGACGAACAGGATATAGGTGAGGCAAACAAGTCAGATGACGTTCTTCTCCCCAGGGACTTCTACCTACTTCTCGTGGTCAGCAGAGTAAGGCAATAGCCCTCTGAGCTTCAAAGAAGCCTTGCAGATTGAGTATTTTCAATCCTACTCATTGACAACTTGAACAACAACAAAAACATTTTTAAAAAGTAAATAAGTAGGGGAGAATGGACATTGGGAAAGAAGCTGAACAAAATGCCATACTAGGGTAGAAAGATAAAAAAGAATCAGCATCATAAATCCACTTACCTGACAAAGATGCCATTAAACTAGAAAAAGTATATTGTAAATAGAATCTAGTTTCCACTACAATAAACAAATTCACTCAGGAGATAATCAGAAATGCCTTTCTGGATATACTACATACTGACGTTTTAAAAGAGTAAATTATAGCAAACATATTACATACAAAACTATGGGACATAACTTAAGGTTTATTTTTGGGTACGGCTATAGATATGTGTTTATACTAAAACAAAAAGACTGAAAGCTAACGTACTAGTGGCCCAATCTTAGGATGAGACATTGATAAAGGTAATCCCACACTCACTATTTATTCTTTCGGTTCCTAGTTTATTTTGTGGCCACTCAGTAAAGAGCTGAGGCATCCTCATACTGACTACTTCTCTAGGGTCTGCCTCCAATGTAAGTTCTCACAAATCAACAAAGAATCACTGCAAGATTTTTCCAAATTAATACACTGACAAGTTTTGCATCCAGAGAAAACTTCGTATTTTTCCTACTGTACGAGGTATTATTCAAGGCATTCCCTCAGTCTTTATATTCATGAGTGTCTGCAGTGAATTCTCAGTTTCCTAAGGAATGTGGAAAAATGACTTTCCGGGACCGATGACATTCAACAGGACCTTCTCTCCGGGATAAATCCTCATGCTTCTTAGAAACTGAGAGAACATTCAAGGCTTTCCCACAGCAATTGTGTTCAGATTATCTCCCCATCTTTTGCTCAGTAATGCAAACACTTGTGCTGAAGGGTTTTCCACCTTCTTTCTGTGAATATTCCTCTGTAGTGATTTCTTACATGTGCTCTCAGGGATGGGTGTCCCTGAAGGCTTTTGCACTCTGATGATATTCATAAGGTTTTCTCCTCAGTGTGAACTGTCATGTGACTCCCTAGAAATATCACGAAGGCTTTCCTACAGCTACCGCATTCCTCAGGTTTCTCCCCGGAAGTAATCTTTTGTGCACATTAGGGTGAGTCTGAGTTGAAAGCTTACCACAAAGACTGCACGCTTGCGGTTTCTCTCCAGAGTGAATTAACATGAGTTGGCGAAGGCTCCTTCATATAGAACAGACTGAAAGAATGAGAATGGCAAGCTTCTCAGATGGTTCCTTACGATCTGTCTCCTACTATACATACCCTGTATAGTTTCTTTCCACATTGTGTGAGCAATACAGTCTGCAAGAAGTGATCATATGTCCTTCTGAGGCTACGTTGAAAAAGACAATGTGGCTTGTGCGTTAGCTCTCCCACAGATCAAATGCTTTGGGAGGAACCTGCTGCTACATCATAAAGATACTTAGCCCTGTGGAGAGTGAGGTAATGAAGGTTCCCTGCCAACAACTGGCATTAACCTGCCAGACATGTGAGTGATCCACTTTGGAAGTAGATTCTTCAGCAGTAAAGCCTCAGATGAGTGTTGCTCCAACTGACTTCTTGACCTCACTTCATGACAGATCCTGAGCCAGAACTACACAGCTAAGCTGCTTCCAAATTCCTGACCTACAGAAACTGTGAGATAATTAATGTACGTTGTCTGAAGCCACTATGGTTTGGAGGGAAATTTGTTATGGAGCAACAGATAACTCATACATCCAGTGAGTTACCATCAGTTGTCTGAGAATTAAGAAATCAATGACTGCTTTCCCAGTTATTGTATTCATATCCACCTATTATGAATTCTCTTGTGCACAGAAAGGTAAGAGTTAGTGGTGAAAGATTTTCCACAATGATTACATTCGTAGGGTTTTTCTCCAGTGTGAGTTCTCACGTGTTTCTTAACAGCTGAGAGATTATTAAATGCTTTCCCACAGTTACTGCATTCATAGGGTTTCTCTCCAGTATGAATTCTCTTGTGCACAGTAAGAGAAAAGCTACTGCTAAAGGATTTTCCACACTGATTACACTCGTAGGGTTTTTCTCCAGTATGAGTTCTCATGTGCTGTGTCAGATATGAGCTCTTCCTAAAGGCTTTCCCACAGTCGTGGCACTCATAAGGTTTCTCCCCTGTATGAATACTATTGTGCCCAGTAAGGGAGGACCTCGTGCTGAAGGCCTTGCCACACTGATTACATTCATGGTGATTCTCTCTCGTATGAATTCTCTTGTGGCTTTTGAGGTTACAACTAGTGCGAAAAACATGAAAACACTGATTACATTCATAGGGTTTTTCTCCAGTGTGAATTCTCACGTGCAGTCTAAGGGATGAGGGATCATTGAAGGCTTTCCCACAGTCATTGCATTCATAGGGTTTCTCCCCATTATGTATTCTCTTATGAATAGTAAGGTAAGATCTACTGCTAAAGGATTTGCCACACTGATTACAGTCATAGGGTTTTTCTCCAGTATGAATTCTCTTGTGCTGAGTGAGGTTAGATTTTGTGCTGAAGACTTTAAAGCACTGATTACATTCGTTGAGTTTCACTCCAAGATGATTTCTTTCCTGTTGATTAAGAGATGAATGATAACTATAATTTATAGTATTTTTAATATTCAATTAATTTTATGCATATGAACTCTTTCCTAGGAATTCTGTTACATTATTACAATTGATGTTTTGGCTATTTTCAGTGCTTGTATATGGCTTCTGCCCAGTCTGAACTCTTAGAAGTTAAAAAAGATGGATGCTTTGCCACAAGTCCTTATCATATTCATAGAACATCTTCCGATAAACTCTGATAAACCACTTTGTATTTCAACAGTCAATATCTTAGTCACATTTAAGGAAATATTTACTTGTGGAAACTCCCAGTGAAGAAACAAGTTTGGAGCTAACTTATAGTTTTCTCCAAATTCACAACTTTTCACAGTATCTCTCCAGAGACACAATTTCATATTGTGTAAATGACTTTCCTTTAATGACTGTTTACTTTGTGACTTTCCTAACTTATTCTCCTACTGTGAAAAACCAGAAATCAGCCATGTTAGTCTTACCGCTTTTATACCATTGGAATGTTCTTTTCTAAAATCATGCTTCTTAGGAGTTAACCATTTGGCTTTAAGTACAGTCTCCAAATCTGGAAAAAAAAAAAAATTTAAGTTGATGGAGAAAAGAAATAGTAAAGTGCACACATGAGTAAACACAGACTCTGAGGGATCAGCATTTTTGAGGAGGTTTGCCATGCAAGGGATAAGAGTATGAAGAGTATAGATATTTAAAAAGTGGTTTTGAAGGATTAAGACTGATCAGAGATTGGGGTGCCTGGGTGGCTCAGTCGTTAGGCGTCTGCCTTCAGCTCAGGTCACGATCCCAGGGTCCTGGGATCAAGCCCCCCATCGGGCTCCCTGCTCGGCCAGGAGCCTGCTTCTCCCTCTCCCACTCCCCCTGCTTGTGTTCCCTCTCTAGCTGTCTGTCTCTCTCTCTCTGTCAAATAAATAAAATAAAATCTTTAAAAAAAAAAAAAAAAGACTGATCAGAGATCTACAGAGGAAGGGATTATCAGGAATGCAAAGTAGGAAGGCACTGGACAAAGTGTTCATATGAGATTTACTTAAAAAGGAAAAGGACTATTATAGCATTGTATGGTGACAGATGGTAGCTACACTTGTGGTAAGCAGAGTATAACTTATAAACTTGCCAAGTCACTACACTGTACACCTGAAACTAATGTAACACTGTATGTAACTACACTTCAGTTAAAAAAAAGAAGGAGAAGAGCTATGTCTTTTTTTTTCCCCATCTGACTCCAAGGTAACCTATGAGATGTTGAAGAGAAAGGTAAAAAGGAAAGAAAGAACGGACACAAGGAAGCTCATACCCAACGTTCTTGGCCATCTTGGTCAGAGAAGAGTACATTGTACAAACTTCCCTGTTGGACATTTCCTAAATGTAATACTCCCATGCCCCAAATCACTGGCCAGAGCTATTCCTCAAAAAGACTCACATCCACCTGTCCACCTGGTGCTCACCTGGACAGGTGCCTGGAAGAATTCCTCGCTCCTCTGTCATCACTTTGTCTTCTTGCTCCAAATGGGAGATCAGACTGGGTTTACCAATATGATACCCTATTCATGGAGACAAGACACACGGCGTTGGGTCACCTGTCACTCCAGGTGACAAGCAACCCCGTGAAACTGGAGCCAATGATTCTGAAGATGATCAAGTACGACTTTTGCAGCAGTGGAATAAGTACACATAAATTGTCATGAATATAGTAACTCCCAAGAAACCAAAATTCAAGCACACTCAATATCCAGGTGACAGGACATAAACAGTCCCAAAGTCCACGTCCAAGTTTACATACATACTTCAGAAGCTCTAAAGCTTTTAACCATGGAGAATATAAAGTCAGGGTAAGGAACAGCTATTCAGTTCACAGGGAAGGCATCAGACAGAAAGCTCCAGGAGGGTGGGGACCACGTCTGTCTCATTCACCACTGTATGATGAATACACCGTATTCCTAAACCCAGCATAGACCCAGGAACTCAGAAGTGCTTCAGAAAGACCAGTGAGAAGTAACAACAGTGAAAACTGAGGGATACTGAACCAGAAGTCCATAACTCTACAAAAACAGTGAATAAAGTGGGGAAAACCATTAGAATCAGCTTTATCAGAACTTTGGAAACTTACCAAAAGTTTACAGCAACTTGGAAAATGTTTAATCAAGAACAACAACCAGCTGACATTTTCACTAACCCTTGTCTCATCCTCTATTCCCTGCTTTGGCTGTGACCTTGAAGATCACAGCCCACATTCCTACTAGCAGAGGGAGCAGGATGGACGTTATTCTCAAAGTTCTGTGGTTGTTTGTTTTGATCTTTCTGAAGGTTTGACTCAAAGGGCTTGCCTTTATCTAATCTCAAACTCTCCGCGGGCTGTGCTGGGGACTCAGGGGGCATGTGCTGAACACATTTCAAGGCAAATATATTAGCCACACTGCCTGAGGCCTATGAAATAGTACAGGAAAACAAAAGACTAACCAAGGAGCTTGGGAGGAAAAGTGAGGAATAAAATGTTTTGGGGAATTTTTAAAAGTTTCCCTCCCATTTCTTTGAATCTGAGAAGGCCAGGATTGGGCACATGCTCAGAAAAGAAAGTGAAAATTATGGCAGAGTTGTAAACTGCCTGCTGATTTTGAAGGTATATCCCTATACACACACACAGAACACATCTGCAGAGACCACAGGTTTTTTACTTTTTGTTTGAGGCCTTCAAGAAAATCTCTGACAAACTACTAGCTAACCATGAGGTTAACATAAGTCTTCAGGGACCACACATGACAAATACAGACATTACAAAATTAGTTCAGGAGTATCATTAAACATACATACGACAAGCAACAACAACAGATTTTGGTGATGGGGAAAAATCCGATTCCAGAATTGCCATATAATAATGTTCCAAATGTCCATTTTCAACAACAAAATTCTGAGGCAGGCAAAGAAACAAAAGTGTGGCCCATTACAGAAAAAAAAAATTCCTCCCTGAGGAAGCCCAACCACCAGACTTCTAGTCAAAGAATTTAAATCAACTAAAGTACATCAAAGACCAAAAGAAAACTGTGTATAAAGAATAAAGGAAACCATAAGGATGAATTCTCATGAAATAGAATACATGTTAAAGAAATAGAAATTACAAAAAGAAACTACATAGAAATTTTGGAGTTGAAAAGTACAAAAACTGGTATGAAAAAGTCAGAAGAGGTGTGTCCAACAGCATATGTGAGCAGGCAGAAGAAAGAATCAATAAGCATGAAGACAGGACAATTTATATTACACCTCACTGGAAGAACAGAAAGAAAAAAAGAATGAAAAAAATATGAACAGAGCCCTAAAGACCTGTGGGATATCATCCAACATACCAACACACATATCATGGGAGTTCCTTAAGTGGAGAAGAGAATGAGGTAGAAAGAATATTTGAAGAAATAATGGCCAAAACCTTCCAAAAAACTGATGAAAGACACAAATGTACACAACCAAGAAGCTTAAGAAACCTCAAGCAGGCTAAACTGAGAGACACAGAAATCACTAGCATATCTGTCCTACAAGAAATGCTAATGGGAGACTTTCAGACTGAAATGAAAGGATAATGGTTATTAACTCAAATCCACACAAAGAAATAAAGAACCTGACAAATGAAAATATGCAAGCCAATAATAATTATATTTTTGGCTTGAAATTCTCCTCTTTTT
>NW_028046873.1:0-425 GCF_054177405.1 Leptonychotes weddellii
TAAATAAAATCTTTTAAAAATAATGTTATTTTAAAATAATCTCTATATCCAACATGGGACTTGAACCCATAACCCTGAGGTCAAGAGTCACACACTCCACTGACTAAGCCAGCCAGGTGCCCCAGGACTGCCTCTACTTTATTTATTTATTTATTTATTTATTTCTAAATAAAGATTTATTTAGGGGCGCCTGGGTGGCTCAGGCCATTAAGCATCTGCCTTCAGCTCGGGTCATGATCCCAGGGACCTAGGATCCAGCCCCATGTCCGGCTCTCTGCTCAGCAGGAGCCTGCTTCTCCCTCTCCCTGCCACTCCCCCTGCTTGTACTCTGTCTCTCTGTCAAATAAATAAATAAAATCTTTAAAAAAAGATTTATTTTAGAGAGAAAGTGTGAGGGGAGCGCACAGAGGGAGAGGGAGAAAAGC
>NW_028046874.1:0-425 GCF_054177405.1 Leptonychotes weddellii
GGGGATGCTGAGCAGATGGGGCTCTGGATTCTCTACATTTGCTCCAACCAGAGAAGTGTTGTGTGTATCTTTTTTATATATTGAGAATAAGATTTTGTTTCAAGAAAGGATTCTGAATCACAAATAGAAATAGAAAGCCACGGGGGAAAATTGATTATTTTGGCACTTAGGCCCCCCCACAATCTGGTCTGAATTCTTTGTAGTATTTTCTCACTACTCTTTTCCGTAAAATTTTGCTCAAAACTGACTAATTTAATCATTGTTTTTTGGGCAATCCTTTTGATATCTCATCTCTATGCCTGTGCTTAAGCTATTCTAGTAATGAATACTGATTCTGTACCAGCCACTAAACTAAGCATTTTACCATTATAAAACATTATCTCAGATGTTATTAACAACAACTCTATGAGGTAGCTGCTAATAGT
>NW_028046875.1:0-425 GCF_054177405.1 Leptonychotes weddellii
CCGTGTTCCTTACCAGCCATATGACCCGGGGGAGAGTTTCAGGTTGTGAGACTCAGGTTTTTTTCCTAAGTAAATGAAGCTAGTACTACCTACCTTACAGGAACTGTTTGAGGACAGAATGAAATAAAGCATTCAAAGACCCAGCCAAAGGCCTGGCCCTCGAAGTAAGCCTTCAGCAATAAGTGGCAGTCCCTTCCGAGCCAAGTCCCGGCAGGAAAGCCCGGCATGCCGTACCGAGCTGAGCCAGCAACAGCTGCTGCTCCCGCAGGATCTCCTCAGGAGCCATGGCTTGCAGTTTTGCTATGTTCTCTTCATGGATGGTCTGGGCTTCCTGCTCAGCATCCTGGCTCCCGAGCCCCCTCCCTGTGACCAGATGGGGTCCCTGGAAGCCGCGGCTGCCCCACGGAAGCTGGCAGCCCTGCTCC
>NW_028046876.1:0-425 GCF_054177405.1 Leptonychotes weddellii
GCCCACGCGGCCGAGCGAGCCGCCTGCCCGCTGCCTCATTGCCCCGGCCGGTGGGACCCACGCGCAAACAGGTTCTCGAAGCGTCGATGCTCCCAAGTCAGAACTTCTACTAAACAGTAAGTAAGCAGGTCGCTGTGGGGACATGGTCGCTGGGGAACCTGCACAGGCCCGAATGTCAAACTGTGGCCGTTTCTGCTCCAACACCTTGAAGTCTGCGGGAAATAGCTACGTTTAAGAACATCCTTCAGAAGGGCCCCCTGTGAAGAGCCTGGGTGGTTTGTGCAGCCGGAGAGCACGGAGATTGTTGGGGGCACGGTGCCGCCGCTCCTTTAAACAGCCTCCGGGGAGGCTGCCGCGCCCCATGCTGTCCTGCCAGCCGGCCGGCCTCCGAGGAGCGATGCCCGTAGCTCCATGACCGACTGGGG
>NW_028046877.1:0-425 GCF_054177405.1 Leptonychotes weddellii
AGATTTTAGTTCTTTTATTTCTCCAGAAAGGGATTCTCTAGTATCTTCTATTATTTTTTCAAGCTAAGCTAGTATCTTTAAAATCATCATTCTGAACTCTAGTTCTAACATCTTACTCATGTATGTATTGATTAGGTCCCTGGCAGTTGGTACTGCCCCTTGTTCTTTTTGTTGAGGTGATTTTTTCCATCTTGTCATTTTGACCAGAGGAGAATAGATGAATGAGAGAACAAAACGCTAACAGGGTTACAGTGACCCCAGAAAAATATACACTAAACAAATCAGAAGAGACCTGAAACCAGGGGAAAAGAAAGGGAAAGAAAGAAAAAAGAAAAGAAAAAGATAAACAAAACAAAACAAAAAAGAATAAAATATGATCAAATATGATCAGGCTGGTGCATAGATCAGTGCCACACACTAGATTT
>NW_028046878.1:0-425 GCF_054177405.1 Leptonychotes weddellii
TTTGTTTCTGCATATTCTTTCTTCATAGCTAGTTAGCACCCTGAGAATAGAGCCTATCTTTTAAGTTCTTTGTGAATGTCCTACAGGTTCTGAAAATTCCCTAAAGCCAGAATTACTTAAAACATTCAAATTTTTAGTTGCCAAATGCACAAAAGGATAGAGGCCAAAAGTATACTACTGTCAGTATAAACAGTAGCCTAAATGTCAAACTAAATGCAATTTTTATATTACATTTAAATATGATAAATACTGCCACAAAGAGTAGCAGTTGAATACCCTCAAACAAGGCTTTTTTTTTTTTTTTATCAAATATCATTCTTTGGATAGTTGTCATGTAATGAGGTTCTGAGTCTTGATAGCTTTTGGCTAAAATGTTGAACTTGACCAAGTTTTCAGGTAATTACTTTGAGTAATAAGAGCCTTCT
>NW_028046879.1:0-425 GCF_054177405.1 Leptonychotes weddellii
GGAAGAAACTAGAAGGCAAGATAGTCACTGTGTTACTACAGTGTTGGACAGCAGCTTCCAGTGAATTTCTTTCTCTTTCTCTCTTTTCTGTCACATGGACTAATTAAATTCCACAAATATTTATTATGTGCTTCAGCACCAGTCACTGTGGGAGCAGAAATGAAGGAAATCCACTGGTTTCCTCAAGGAATTTTTTTTTAAATAAAATCTTAAAAAAAATAATTTAAAGAGACGCATCAAAACCTCAATGAGATACCACCTCACACCAGTCAGAATGGCTAAAAATAACAAGTCAGGAAACGACAGATGTTGGCGAGGATGCGGAGAAAGGGGAACCCTCCTACACTGTTGGTGGGAATGCAAGCTGGTGCAGCCACTCTGGAAAACAGTATGGAGGTTCCTCAAAAAGTTGAAAATAGAGCTAC
>NW_028046880.1:0-425 GCF_054177405.1 Leptonychotes weddellii
AGTGACAACATGTAAAACAATGGTTTTCGAGTTTGGCACTGGAATCGCTAAGCGAACTTTATAAATACTAATGCTGGTTCCCACCCCAAAGATTCTGTTCCAGATAGGGCCTGCACATCAGGATTTAAAGCTCCCCTCATGGTTCTCTAAAGTATAGTTGAGAAACACTGATCCATATAGTAAACCTGAGAGTTATATACACACACACACACACACACACACACTATATATATGTATGTATATATATTCCATATTGTTACTCCTGAGAGCCAAGTAACAAAAGCAGTTAAGTGTGTGCACGGTGCCCCAAGCTTGCCTAAGCCTTGTCTCTAGAGGTGAAGTGACACCATAGTCAAACACTGGCACTGGCCCCTTCAGCTGATTTCCAAATATTTATTAAGTATTTGCCATGTGTAAAATTGTAG
>NW_028046881.1:0-425 GCF_054177405.1 Leptonychotes weddellii
AATGTCTTTTCCACACCCAATAGCTCAGGGGCTGGGACGAGCTGCAGCCCCAGCTCTCTGGGGCACAACCAGGGCACAGGTCCCGGGCCACTCTCCCCAGCCTGCCCGGTGCAGAGTCACCTGGACAGACTGCCCCGAGCCGGCAGCTGCTCTGGTGCCTGATCCGTTGAGTATTTCATGGGAGAGAGCCCTGCACACACGTTAATCACTGAATTCCTCAGCCAGCAGCAGTGCCAAGTTCCCATCATCCCTGCGTGTGTGTGTGTGTGTGTGTGTGTGTGAATGTCTGTGTGCTCTGTTTGTATGTGGGTCTGTGGTGTATATGTGTGAACGTGGATGTGGTGTGAGTGTGGTGTGTGCTGTGTGTGGTGTGTGAATGTGTGTGTGTCTGTGATGTGTTGTGTGTATGTGTCTGTGTTGTGTGT
>NW_028046882.1:0-425 GCF_054177405.1 Leptonychotes weddellii
GTAATTGTTGTAGATATTGAGTAGTCATATTTTCTAAATCAAATTCAGAATATGTTCATTAGTTTATTCATTTAAAATATATGTGGTGGGGTGCCTGGGTGGCTCAGTTGGTTAAGCGACTGCCTTCGGCTCAGGTCATGATCCTGGAGTCCCGGGATCGAGTCCCATATCGGGCTTCCTGCTCGGCAGGGAGTCTGCTTCTCCCTCTGACCCCCCCCCCTCTCATGTGCTCTCTCTCATTCTCTCTCTCTCAAATAAATAAATAAAATCTTTAAAAAAAAAAAACAAAAGAAGGAAACTGATTCCTGTCACACACCACTAACAACCAAAAATGTCTCCAGATACTGCCAAATCACCTGGGGAATAAAATCAATCAATAGGGCACCTGGGTGGCTCAGTTGGTTAAGCGACTGCCTTTGGCTCAG
>NW_028046883.1:0-9277 GCF_054177405.1 Leptonychotes weddellii
AGCAGGGAGCCCGATGCGGGACTCGATCCCGGGACTCCAGGATCATGACCTGAGCCGAAGGCAGTCGCTTAACCAACTGAGCCACCCAGGCGCCCCTAAAATACCTTTTAAAACAACTCCATTTCTTCTGTTTAGTAAATATTTATCTTATAAACATGGATTGTGGTCTGACTCTGTGTCAAGATTCTGCTTTTGCATGGAGACTTGCCCCTGACTAGGAAGGTGGTTATAAAGTCACTCGGCAATAACATTTTCCAGTATGAGCAAGTATGGTTGTGGAAGTAGGAACACTTGGTTCTGGTGTGTTCTCTCATGGAGTTCAGGGGGTACAAAACTCTGAAAGGATTTTCCATAGGATGGGTGAAGCTCATGTGTTATACAGGTTCTCTATGTTGCCAATTACGTGTTTGAATCATGGAGTAATTAAAGCATGTACAAAATATATCTTCCCTGAGGCCAAATGTTCTAGGCATGGAAGGCATCACTTTTCTAATGAGAATATAGAGACTTTTCAAAATATACCACCAGGATGTAGTTCACTTTTCAAACAAAAGTCGAAAGCCTGACTCTCCTTGACCACATTCTTATGTTTTCTCTAAATTTGCTTATTCCCAGCTACCAGAACAAAAAGATGAGATGGAGGAAGCATGCTGCTTTTCTAAGAGTCCCATGTGATGGAAAGTATATGAGCTTCTCCCCAAGCTGAACTTTGACCATCACAAGAGCATCCCCAAAAGGCCCTAACTTTGCTGTCAGATTCAGATTGCTCCTGGATGCTTTCCTCTGAGTTTTCAGTGAATATCAACTGAGGAATGAGTCACAAAAGCAGACTGTTAATAGAGAAGCGATGGTCCAAGTCCAGATGGGTTTTGTGTATGCATCTGGAGCTCTCAGGATAAAAGGAAAGGGGCACATGAAAATCAAGACTTGGACCAAACCACCAGACCCACAAAGCATCAGAATATGTCAACACAAAGACGTTAAAATATGAAAGTGTTGATTTGCCCTGCAGTGCAAATTGAAGTTGTGATGGTCAAGTTGCCCAAGTAGACATTTAACCTTCCGTGAAGTCACTAAAGCTTACCGTGAGTAAATAATGACGAGTGGCCAATTTTTATAAATTCCTGGCCTAAAAGTGAGGGACTTATCTTAAAATGTCATTACTTTTCAATGACAGGGGAAAAAAAATCCACAGACTCAGAGTGATTGCTTGGGGTGAAAGGTGCTCCAGTACCATCCCTCGTGGGCCTTTCTTTGCTGGATGATAAAATGTTGTGGCCCCTGCCTCATAGAAAGCAGAGTGGGGCCAGCATGTACACAGGCCCAGTGAGCCCCCCAGAGTGGGCAGAGCAGGCACACTCTCCCCAAGGAGCCCTGACCCCGACGGGGCCCACGAACAGCCCCCAGGGGCACACACACCAATGCCTCTGCCATCCGCCCACCAAGGCACACAGGTGCCGCACATTCCAAAAGGAAGGGACTCACGGGTCTTGGGGCTGGTCAGCGTGGGGACAGTTGTATTACTCTTAGTGCCATTTTCCATTATTGGGGTGAGGTAGGGCATCAAAGGGACAGAGTTCAACCTGTTTCAAGTGAAAAAATGTCAAGCCCAAGGCCCCCAGAGCACCTCTCCTTTCCTTTGGAACACTGAGTGTCTTTCACAAACTGGCCATTTGCTGCACGGGGGTTTCTAACATAATGTGATTTTTTAGTGTGCTTTGTCTCCGTGGAGAGGCTTCAGAAAGCCCTTGAAGTCCTCAGCCTTAAATCCATGTTAATAGGGGAAGTCTTTTTTTTTTTTTTTTTTTTTTTTTTTAGGTGGGGAGATTTGGTTGGGAGAAACATTGACCCAGACTGCACTCTGGGTAAACTAGGGCAAAAGACCTGATACCGTCTGCTGGGTACTTATTAACCACTGCTCATTTGTGGGATCAATATTGCCAGCAAAGGAGTCAACACTCAAGTTACACCACTACGTACGTCTCGTTTTTTTCCTTGACACACAATTTATTTTATAAATGCATCTGCTAGAGAAGAAAAGGCAGTAGGAAGGACTGTGTCTTTTATCAGAGGGATATGCAAAGCACATTTATTTTCAGCTTTTATCTCTGGAATTGTATGTTGATCCCATACATATAGATTGATTTTGTTCAGGTAGATAATGAAAAGTCAAGTGGAAAATTACACAATGGCACTCACAATCCTAGTCTTATATCGGTATATAAATTGGTTTATTATTTCATTCTATTAAAGAGGCTTTTTTTTTTTTTTACACCAGGAAAACTTCAAAATGCATCATGTTGTCAGCCTCACTGAATTTTCTTTTAGGGGAGGAGGTAGGGAAGGGGAGCAGAGGGAAGCAATTTATTCTGCTCCCTTTGCTAATTGTATTGGCTAAATGAGCTTCCACAACGGAGTATCCTTGCAGATTCTCTCCCCCAGCCTACTTCAGGGTCATGCACACAGTTTCTGTAACTCCGGGACCTTTCTGGGCCTGAACAAAGATGTTCATCATACATGTCCTTTTCCATAAGTGAATATTTTTTCCACCCCAGGCAATTCTAAATTTTGTCACGATGACTGAAAAAGGCGAGCCACGCCCCCCCCAACGAGTACCAAGAGGCCAGGGGCGAGAGGGTGGTAGCCGAATAAAGCCACCACCAAGGGACAGCTTGGAGCCAGAATCCTGGAGGAAACGTTATTAATAAACATCTTCTGGACATTTGGTAGCCCGTGGAGCTTGCTCCAGCTTAAAGCAATTAATTCAGGACACTGACATAAACTCTCCAGGTCTTTGACAGCTTGGAGCCGAAATAAAAATGCTAGTTCTCCCGGGAAGAGAAGAGCCTGGCTAGCTCTTTTCTGGACTGTTTGCTTATAGGCCCAGAGAGCAACCTTTCTTGCAGAATGAAATGCAAGGGCACAAACAATGTACCAGGGAGAGAATAGAAGATGGGAATGAACAGTTTGAACTATTTGCTCAGCAGAAGGGCACCACAATGCTGGGGTAGTGGTTTTCCCATGCATCCACCATCCCTTCTTTGGGGTCTTTTGTTGTCCCCTGTCTCCTTTGGCCAGATAAGAGCACAGCTGCAGCATTGCAGCTAAGTAAGGCTGTACTTATCCCCCTAAATCTCGGGGTGACTGTACTGTAATGGGTTAGGCTCAGCTCTCTTTTATTTTACAAGGGGATGGTAAGGGAGAGAATGGAAGAATGGAGCGGGGGAGGGGTGGGGGGGGACTAGGACTGTAACATGGCTTGTATGTGATTCCTGATTTTTTTCCTTTCTTTCTTAAATACGGGCAGTGATCAGATACAATCTTTGTGGGGCATGTAAATGGAAGGGCTCAGTGATTTGTGCTGGTTGCTATACCAAAATGTTGTTTTTTGGGGAAAGGAGCAAAAGGAGGTGTGTACAGTGAAGAGAAGTGGGGGGTTTTGAGGCAGAATTTTTGGTTTAAATAATCAGGCTTCTCTGGTTGCTGGAAACAGGGGAAAGTTTTGAATTGGCAATTTAAAAACTGCATTCAGTGATGATCTGTCACTTCTGAAAATCATTTTGGACTCCTCCTTTCCAAACTTATTTATTTTGTTCAGAATAGTAATGGGTAGAGGTTCCTGGAATCAGAGTTAAAAATAGGATGATCTGGAGATGAACATAAGATGTACTTTTGTAATTGCCATAAATTACACCTCTAATCAGAGTAAATGTCACCTAAAATATAATCAAATGTTCTTTCACATTTGCTCTTTTAAAGTCAGAGCCTATTTTAAATGCCATAAGAGACAGTAGACATGGTAATAATACAAAAATAAGCACAAAGTACGGTTTACATTAAATTCATTTTAAAGTCAAAATCTAACATGAGTTTGCACTGTCTTGTGTGTGTGTTTTCCAACTCAGTGGGTTTTGCCACCAGTGTTGGTTTTGGGAGCCAGGCCACAATGCTTAATTCTATTGTAATAAGGTTTATTTAGCCTGAATGGTTTTATAAGGTGAAAAGGCAAAAAACTTGAACACGGAAGAAAATTCATGGCTTACTATGATTGTATTAATTGTTCACAGGCCAGAAGCCCACCTGCGGGAAGTACAAAGTTTCAATGCTGTTTTGTTTTTTTTTCACACTGACAAAACTCACAGGAAAAAAAAAAAAAAAAAAAAACCCTTCTGTATATTTTTCCTGCTGAGTGGTCAGAAGGAAAGGCCACGAAGCCAAAGGCCTCCCATTGAGACAGTGCTCTGCGGAGAGTCGACCTCACGTGCCGCCGCTGCAGGAGATGAGAGCACCTGTCGGGTCTCCGCCACTCCTTGGTGAGCTCTGCGCGTGCGGGGGGACAGCCACGCACCACCCCCATGGAGGGGACAGGGACCCCCCCCCGCTGGGAAACGCCCACCCCATGTGCCCACACCAGACTCAAGACATCCTGCAAAATGTCGTGTGGCCATTGTCCAGTAGAGCTACTAAGTAGTTTTAATGCCAGTGAGTATTAAATTTGTTTAAAAAAGGTGTGTGTGTGTGTGTGTGTGTGTGTGTGTTCTTCCCTGCAAGGAAGAAGGGAGAGAATATGGGGGGTGGGGGCAAATGTGTGATGGGACCGTGAAAAAAGATTCCTTAAAATATGTCATTTTTGCTATGCTTTTGTGTAAACATGTATGGATGGAATAACCTTTTTTTTCCCCTATAAGGATTATAATAAAACTATTAAGTACAAGATGTTATGCATTTCTTTTGCAAACACAGATTTTAAAATTTTGTATTTAGTACAGAAATATTACCACATAATAAAGGACAAACACATCTTCTTTCCTGATTAGGTGCTAGATTAAATGTATACCACCTTTATAAAAACTGAGCCCAGGTGAAGGAATCCTAGTCTGCACGGGTAAATGTATTTCTTTTCTCCTCCCTAACTCTTGACATAAAGAAAAACTTGTCCAGGGAAAATTTTTCTCACATGGCATTTTAAGACTGATCTGAAAATCACATTGAACCATTGTGGAAATGACTTCTCCTTTGAGATCATGGATTTCCACAAGAGGGGAAATGGTTTTTTATTGCCAATTTCTGCAAAGAATGCACATGCGACTGGTATGCAGCACAAAGCTGCACGCGCTGGGAGGCCTCTGAGGGAGAAGGAATGCCAGTCACAGTGGAGGGCAAAGGCACAAACAATGAATCAAGTTTAAAAGACTGTGGTCAGAAGCAAGGAGCAAGTGATACTGATCTTATATGAGACGGGCTTGGACATCACACCAGCTGCCACGGGGTTTGATTAATGAGGCATTAAGGAGATCGAGTGACACTTACAGCTAGTTACTTATGGTGCTAATTTCAAAACACTTTGCAATAGACAAAGAGACTCTGCTCATAATGCAAAGTAATTTGTGGTGTGTTCCTGGTGAATGCATTTAGCGAAGCAAATATAGTTATGCAGAATTTAAATTAAGGTTGACACTAATGTAAACAGAGTCCAAGAACCACTGTCCAATAATTTGATGAGGACACAGGTTTTAATCAAGCCTCTTCCACTAAAATAGCAATTTAAATCCCCATCGTTTAAACTGGATAAAATGCTTAACCATGAAGGTTGGGGGAAAAATAGAAATTTACTAGAAAAGATAAAAGAAACACAGTATCTCTGGGGAAACTGTGACTATACTCTGACCCAACAGAGGGTTATCCATCCTGATTTAAATATCAGGTTGATTCCAGGTCCGGATTCTAGGAATTTGAGGGCATTTGCCATGTATCTTTTTTGTTGTTGTGAAATTATGGCTTAACATATTCTGGTACTATTGATCTCAGAGTGAAAATGATCCTGGTAATGGGGAAATGGAGACTCCAAACGGATTCAGAATGTGCAGAAGTATTTATTTTATTTATTAAAAGGAGGAATATCACCCCCCACCAGCCCCACAACCGATTTGTATTTGAACTGAAATTTTCCAAATTGACTGGGGGTGGTGAGGATGGAGGCAGGCCTGGTAAGGAAGCTGGCCTGCCTACCCAGAAGGGTACCTTTTCCAGGAAGAACCCACACACTCATACATGGCTTTTCTCTGGTTTGCTAGCTTATTTCCCTTACTAAAAATCATTAGGGGAGGAAGGTGGTCAGCCCAGGCATTAACATTAATTAAAATGCCAGCCACCCACATTCCAGGGCCTGGGAGGTCTTGTGTATCAGAAACAAAACAAAACAAAATAGCAGTTTACTCTGTCACAGCTCCTGGAAGGAAAAACCAGTGAAGGCTAGAAACAACATATCCCAAGCTCTTGGGACTTTACTGTTGGCAATGGAGTAGGAAGGTGAGGACACCCTAAATTGTGATCTGTTCCAGATCAAGTTAGTGATGTATCTTCTGGGGAAGAATTTGTACAGAGGTTGTGTTTTTTAATACTTATTCCATAGAAAGGGCCCAAAACAATTTAGAAAAAAAAATGTGCTAAATCTAAAATGTTCTGAAATGCTCCTAGCAGTAATTTTCAAGGTCACCCACCTTATGGAACTTAGTCAAGGGCAGAAGCTGAGGGGAAAACTGGAACCTCAAATTTTGGTGGGAACAGCTGAGCATTTACATTGATCTTGGCACCATCTACATGGCAACAGCTCTTGTACGTGGTGAATAAATCATTCTCCTAAGGTCACTCGGGCAGTAAGGGCAGGGCCAGTCCACTCTGATCCCGGAGCCTGCATCTCTTGTTGTCGGCCTCGGCCCCATGAGGGACGTGTCCTCCTGTGAAGGAGGCACTGCCCCTTTCTCCGCTACCCCTTCCTCTGTGGTGGTTCTGTGGACGGTCAGCACTGCTTTGTAAAGACTCCACTTCAGGTGGGTTGCCTGAGGAAAACCAATGGCTCAGAGGTCCCTTCCTCCAGATATATTTAAGAGAGAAGGGGTCTCTGATCATCTTCATCCCTCTGGGTCAGAGTAAAGGGACTGAAAATGCATCAGTGCACATCACAGCTGCAAAGATGGGGACTCTGAAAGTAACGGGGTCTGTATTTTCTGTGTCCCAAACAGACAGACTCTTTGGCATCCTGATGTTGGGAGCTCAGAGGGGAGGTGGCTCAGAAGCCACAAGGCTGAGGCTCACACACTGGGCACGCAGCCTGCAGGCTCTTTCTCCCTTCTGCTAAAGGAGAAGCTGCAAAGAGCAGAGTGGGCCGGTGGGAGGGGAGGAGGGAAGTGTGCAGGACCAACACGGCATGTCAGAGTGCCTTCCAGAATAATGTAAGGAAAACAATTTGTTGGGCGATGTCTTTGGGGGCCTCTTGGGTTTGGGGACATATTGAGTTTCTTTTGGGTCCTGATTCACAGACTCTTCACCTCATCTTTGATGCCTGCTCTGTGGAGAGCATTCCCTAAGGGCTGTGATGCACTTGGCATTGACACAGAATGTTGATTTCTGCCCTTGGGAGGCACGACCCTGCCTGGCCTATGTAGCAAAGTCACTGCTCACGGCAGTTGCAAGCTTCAGGGGACAGAAGTAGGTGCTGCTCCTCTGGGGACAGTTCTGATAAGTCCTTCACGGGGATGGCAGTGAGCAGCCCCATGGTGCTTCTCCTCCTTCCTGCCTCCTCTTCTGTCCCTCATCCCTGCATCCTGAGGTCCCGTTCCTGGGAAACCACACGCACACACCTCCCGCTTCCAGCTGAAAAAGTTGTCCTCCACATATCTCCCCGTGCTTGCTGGGGCTGGCCAGTCAGTCCATGTTGGAGGAGCAATGTGGGAGAACCATTTCACTATCCCCTTCACTTTATCCTTCTAACCATACATCTGGAGACTGCATGCCCCTGAGCTCACTTGCCACACACTCTTGGAAGCATCTTATTCTTTTTTGCACTGATGCACTGATGCAGAATTGACTGGAGTGGTTGCATTTCAACCTCAGCTCCTGGGAGGTAACATGGGTGAAGGCTTGTACACGCCAACCCATCTCTTTTGTCCTCAGTCTCTCTCTCTGTCAGAGGATAAAACAAAACAATTTCACAGACCATTGTTAAAAAAAAAAAAAAGTTGGCTTCATAAAATTCCCTGGACATAAATGATGCCGTTGATGCATTTTGGACTCATTTCTTGTTATGGAAACATGAGGCACAATTGGGTGTGGGCAAGGCCAACTGACCGTCAGCAGTCAGCTCTCGACCTTCACTGAGAAGTACTCACATTCTTTTGCCTGCTCTGTGAAAGAAATCCAAACCTGTTTCTCCTGCCCTACCTCTCGATTTGGAATCCCAGTGCAAATCCCAACATCAACAAGGTTGCTATGGTTTTTTATGATTATCTTAAGAATTTGTCTCAAGTGAGGCTCAAGTACTGCCTGGGGAAGGTGCTGAGATCACATTCAACTCAGCACACATTCTCCACTTTCTTCCTTCCTGTCTCTTGCACGGCAAACGCCATCTCTGGTCCCACAAAGTTTGCTTTCTTCCAAGAACCACACTCTGCCGTGTGATTCTGGGCCCAGAGTCCTCCACTGATCTCCTCTTAAACAGAAAAAAGATGACAAAGTTCTTCTCATCACCTTTAAAGCAGTCTCTGTTCCCAAGAAACACTGACTCCTTCCATGGGACCCTGTGGATGGAGCCCATGGCCCCTTCCTAGCAAGCAGGCCACTGAGAGGCCCTGGTTGTCTCTAGAAGTTTCTTTCCAGGTACCAGCAGACCTACACAGCCATCCCAATGGACACCTAATTCTGCATGCCTGTGTGGACTATTCCTTGTCAAATGCCAGTGTCTGTGTTGGGTCACTTCTTAGTGAGGTAGCTGGGAAGGGTGAGACCCTTGCCCCACATCAAAGGTAATTTTGCACCAGCGTGGGTATGAGTGGGCTGGCAGACAGGCTCTTTTGGGTCTGGGAATGTCCACTGATAAATAGGTTGAGTGACAGGCTGGGGGAATTCTCCATGGAAGTCTAAACTAAACTGCTGATATTTATTATAATGTACTGCTTCTAATAAGCATTTTGGAGGCCAGTTCCAGGCTTGAGTGGTGTCTCTCAGAACTTTTTTCTAGGTTTCACTGTCTGTTCTCCTCTTTCTTTCTTCCTCACCTCCGGGACCCAGGTGTGGGCTCCTGGTGTGTCTCCCGACTCCTGTCAGGGCTCAAGCTTCTGGCCCCCCAGGCTTTGCCATGCGCTGGATCATTAATAACATTGATCACATAGCAGAAAGCATTATTCTGTGAGGAATTCTTAATTGCAGGAAACAAACAGGGTTGCTGGAGTGGGGGGTGGGGTGGGAGGGATGGGGTGACTGGGTGATAGACACTGGGGAG
>NW_028046884.1:0-425 GCF_054177405.1 Leptonychotes weddellii
CGTTTCTTGGTTTTCCTCTCTTCCTCCCCCTCCCCGCCATTGTTTGTTTGTTTTGTTTCTTAAGCTCCACATATGCCTGAAATCATATGGTATGTGTCTTTCTCGGACTGACTGATCTCGCTCAGCATTATCCTCTCTAGCTCCATCCAGGTGGTTGAAAACGGCAAGAGTTCATTCTTTCTTACGGCTGAGTAGTTTCCATCGTATGCGTACATACACCGTTCCCTCTTTATCCATTCACCAGTCCGTGGGTACCTGGGCTCTTACCATAGTTGGGCTATTGTAAATAATGCAGCTCTAAACATCAGGGTGCACGGACCCCTTCAGATCAATATTGTATCCTTTGGGTAAATACCTAGTAGTGCAATTGCTGGATTGCTCAAGACTAACCTTCAGAAAAGAGAACTGCCCTATGAAGGTTAGTC
>NW_028046885.1:0-425 GCF_054177405.1 Leptonychotes weddellii
AGCCCGATGTGGGGCTCAATCCCAGGACCCTGGGACCATGACCTGAGCCGAAGGCAGATGCTTAATGACTGAGCCACCCAGGTGCCCCTGCTATATACTTTTTTTTTTTTTAAAGATTTTATTTATTTGACAGAGAGAGACACAGCGAGAGAGGGAACACAAGCAGGGGGAGTGGGAGAGGGAGAAGCAGGCTTCCCGCAGAGCAGGGAGCCCGATGCGGGGCTCCATCCCAGGACCCTGGGATCATGACCTGAGCCGAAGGCAGACGCTTAACGACTGAGCCACCCAGGCGCCCCTATACTTTTAAAATATAATTTGGAATTTGAACATTCAAGCGGAGGAAAAAATGTTACATTAGTATAGTCTGTTTTGTTACTTTAAGCGTATTTAGGTTTTAGGAAATTAGTGGCATATACCAGTTTAAA
>NW_028046886.1:0-425 GCF_054177405.1 Leptonychotes weddellii
AGTTATTCCCTGTAGCCTCCAGAAGAACTTAGAGCAGTTGGCACCTTGATTTTAGCCCAGTGGAAATGATTTTAGACTTTCAAACTTCAGAGTTGTAAGAGAATACATTTTTATTGTTTTAAGCCACCAAGTTTGTGGTAATTTTTTAGGAAACCAATAAAAACAATTAAATGAAAGATTAAAAAGCAGACGTATCTAGAAATACAGTAGAAATTAAAATTTTATTAAGAAAAAGTTATGCTGAGCCAGTAAGTTTTAAAACTCTGAGAAAAAGGAACAACTTAATAGACAAAATAAATTATCAAAAATAACTCAAGAAGAAATAGAAAAACTAAATAGATCTAGAGTCACTAAAGTAATTTGATAATTAGAAATAAAAATTCCTAAAGCATTAGTAAAAGAAGGGGAATTTTAGCCTGCATGAG
>NW_028046887.1:0-425 GCF_054177405.1 Leptonychotes weddellii
TATGGACTCTGAGAAACAAACTGAGGGTTCTAGAGGGGAGGGGGTTGGGGGGATGGGTTAGCCTGGTGATGGGTATTAAAGAGGGCACGTACTGCATGGAGCACTGGCTGTTATATGCAAACAATGAATCATGGAACACTACATCAAAAACTAATGATGTAATGTATGGTGATTAACATAACGTAAAAAAAAAAAAAAAGGTCAGTTGCCACACCATGTAGTTGTGTGGTGACCACTTGTAGAGAACAAGAAAAGAAGGCCCCTGTCCCAGGCTCTGTGGATTTTTTTTTGCATATCAAAACAGACAAACTACATTTACTAAAGAACCCCAGGTAGCCTCCGTCCCTTGGGATCCTCTGCTCATCATGGGCACTTAACGCTCAAATCCGTTTTCATGATCAACACACTTCAGGACCCAGAGAAAA
>NW_028046888.1:0-425 GCF_054177405.1 Leptonychotes weddellii
TCTCACACTAAAATCCTTCATTTATAAGAACATTAATAAAATTACTTTTTTTATCCTATGCATAAGATAGCTTCAAAGTAATAATTCTTTTTTAAAGATTTTATTTATTTATTTAGAGCGTGGGGGTGGGGGGAGGGGCAGAAGGCGAAGGAGAGAGAGAATCTCAAGCAGTCTCTGTGCTGAGCGCAGAGCCAGACATGGGGCTCGATCCCATGACCCTGAGATCATGACCTGAGCCGAAATCAAGAGTCGGGCACTTAACCGCCTGAACCACCCAGGCACTCCCAAAGTAATAATTCTGATATGATTACTAACAACAAATTACTATGTGAAGTTTAAGATGTCTCGTAATTCCTTTTGTGTTAGACTATACTCCACTGAGCATGTACAAGTATATACATAATACGAATGCTCTGCTTTAAAGA
>NW_028046889.1:0-425 GCF_054177405.1 Leptonychotes weddellii
GAGAACTTTTTTTATTCTCTTAGCAACTTTCAAATATGCAATATTATTATTAACTATAATAATAAATATGCTGAACAATCTATCCCCTTGACTTATTTTTTATAACTGAAATTTTGTGCCTTTTGACTCCCTTCACCCATTTTGCCACTCCTCCCCAGCCCCTGCCTCTGGCAACCACAAATTTGATCTATCTATGAGCTTGTTTTTTGTTTATTTGTGTGTTTTTTAAATTTCACGTATAAGTAAGATCATACATTATATATCTTTCTCTATCTTATTTCACTTAGCATAATGCCCTTACGGTCCATCTAAGTTGCAACAGATAGCAAGATTTCATTCTTTTTTGTGGCTGAGTAATTCTTCATTATACATATAATATATAAAATTTCTATGTTTATATATCTTAAGCTTGTATCAAAGGAAAA
>NW_028046890.1:0-425 GCF_054177405.1 Leptonychotes weddellii
CCTGGGTGGCTTACTCAGTTAAGCAGCTGCCTTCGGCTCAGGTCATGATCCCAGGGTCCTGGTATCGAGCCCCACATCAGGCTCCCTGCTCAGCAGAGAGCCTGCTTCTCCCTCTCCCTCTGCCTGCCTTTTTGACTACTTGTGCTCTCTCTCTGTCAAATAAATAAATAAAATCTAAAACAAAACAAAACAAAACAAACCTATATGCCAACAAATTGGACAACTTAGAAAAAGTGGATAAATTCCTAGAAACATATAACCTACCAAAACTAAAGCAGGAAGAAATAGAAAATTTGAACAGACCAATCACCAGCAATGAAATTGACTCAGTAATCAAAAAACTCCCAAAAAAACAAAAGTTCAGGACCAGAGAGCTTCACAGGCAAATTCTACCAAACATTTGAAGAGTTAATACCCATTCTTCT
>NW_028046891.1:0-425 GCF_054177405.1 Leptonychotes weddellii
TGTGTATATATATATATATATATATATATATATATATATATATACCACATCTTCTTTTTTTAATTTTTTAATTTTTTTTTAAGATTTTATTTATTTGACAGAAAGAGACACAGCAAGAGAGGGAACACAAGCAGGGGGAGCGGGAGAGAGAGAAGCAGGCTTCCCGCGGAGTAGGGAGCCCGATGCAGGGCTCAATCCCAGGACCCTGGGATCATGACTTGAGCCGAAGGCAGATGCTTAATGACTGAGCCACCCAGGCACCCCTATACCACATCTTCTTTATCCATTCATCAGTCAGTGGACATTTGGGCTCTCTCCATGGTTTGGTTATTGTTGATAATGCTGCTATAAAAATCGGGGTGCAAGTACCCCTTTGGATATGTATTTTTTGTATCCTTTGGGTAAATACCTAGTAGAGCAATTGC
>NW_028046892.1:0-425 GCF_054177405.1 Leptonychotes weddellii
TATCTTTCTTTATCTCAAGTGTTACTTTTTGCCCTAGAATCGACCTTTTCTTTCTTTTCTTTTTAGGTCATAATTTTTTTTAATTCCAGTATAGTTAACATACACTGTTATATTAGTTTCAGGTGTATATGCAATATAGTGATTCAACAATTCTAAACATTACTCAAGGCTCATCGAGATAAGTGTACTCATAATCTCCATCCCCTATTTCCCTCATCCCCCCACTCACCTCCCCTTTGATAACCATCAGTGTGTTCTCTCTAGGACTTTTTCTGATATTAGCATAGCCACAGTAACTTTCTCTTGGTTATTTTTTTGCATGATATCTTTTTTATATAATTTTATTTCAACATTTTTGTGTTTTTACATTCAAGATGTTTCTCTTACAGGCATTATATACTTGGGATTTGATTTTTTAATTCACT
>NW_028046893.1:0-425 GCF_054177405.1 Leptonychotes weddellii
TTCGCTTGAAATGACCAATCTGGCCTTAGCCTGGGAACCCCAGGGAACCACCTAGAACCTTCTAGACACATGTGCTTCAAGTGCAGCTGCTCCGTCTGCCAGTACCTGCCTTTACGTCCCCTCAAGGCCCTTGAGGCATGCTGTGTGTGCTGCGTAGGCTGTGCGTGCTGTGCGTGCTGTGCAGGCTGTGCGTGATGTGCGTGCTGTGTAGGCTGTGCAGGCTGTGCGTGCTGCGCAGGCTGTGCGTGATGTGCGTGCTGTGCAGGCTGTGCGTGATGTGTGCGCTGTGCAGGCTGTGCGTGCTGTGCATGCTGTGTAGGCTATGCAGGCTATGCGTGTTGTGTAGGCTGTGTGTGCTCTGTAGGCTGTGCAGGCTGTGCGTGCTGTGCAGGTTGTGCAGGCTGTGCGTGCTGTGTAGGCTGTGC
>NW_028046894.1:0-9276 GCF_054177405.1 Leptonychotes weddellii
AAAAAAAAAAAAAAAAGAACTGGTTGGTTCAACCAAGAGATTCACTTTTTCACCAGGTCTTCATTTATCGTTAGTCACAGCTTGACGAGAGAAAGAAAGAAAAAAAGATTCTTTTTTTTTTTTTTAAAGATTTTATTTATTTATTTGACAGAGAGAGACGGAACACAAGCAGGGGGAGTGGGAGAAGCAGACTTCCCGCTGAGCAGGGAGCCCGATGCGGGGCTCGATCCCAGGACCCTGGGATCATGACCTGAGCCGAAGGCAGACGCTTAACGACTGAGCCACCCAGGCGCCCCAAAAAAAAGATTCTTTAAACACACCCTGATTCTCAATGAATGTCCCAAACTTTCTAGAATGTATACCTCATTTTGTCTCCTTTGACCAGCTTTACGTCTAAGCAAGAGGTACCCAGCCCCTCTGCAGCGAGAAGAGCCGCAGAGGTAAGATCAAAGCTTTCAAATCTTGGCTTGGTTACTGGGCAATCCCGTGACATGGGCATGACGGTCACCTTTGGAGTCTCCTCTTAAGCACTTCCAAAACAGAAATGGGCAGCGCTTGGCATGAATTCCACCTGTGTGTGGTTGAAACACTTGAGCTCTTAATTTCTGCTTCAGGCTGGGCTTAATTCAAAAGTTGCACTCTATGCCCCTGTTCTTGTCACCAACACTCTTTTGCAGCAAACGTCCTGTCCAATCCTGTGAGTGTCGTCGTTGTTAATATAGAGATGACACACTGCCTTCAAAGCACAGCATGCTAGAGTTAAGAGAAAGGGGAATTACTCCCTTCTCATTAGAAACTGCCAATTACGTGCCTACCTGCTTCCTGGTCTCGTAGTCACCCAGAGGCTTCTCCTCCCAATGAGTGAAAAGCATTTTTTGCTGTGTGGCATTCCTCAAGCAACCTGTCTGTGCTTCATTCCTTCATCTGCCCTAAATGGGTTATTAATTTCAGGCAGGCAATTATTGTTCATTGCACATTATAACCCCCTATCTCTTCCAGCCCCTGCACAAGTTCCTTTTAGAGGGTAGCTTTATGTGGGTGGCGCTGAGGAGACAAAGGAGTGCTGAATCACTCACAGAAGGAATTATCAAGAAGCCCAAGAAGCATCCTGAAAACACCTGGGAGGACATAATAGATCACGTGCTTCCTAAGTGTCTGCCATAAAAGCCACATGAAGATCAGTTAAGAAATGTGAAAATTCTTCAATGTTATTTAAACTACCTGGCTTGAGGATCAATCGAGTAGGGACAGTGACCTGGATAGAGTCCGGGGGGCAGGCTCTGAGCAGGCTGCGTGGTTGTCCCAAGGCTGCCACGTGCAGTGGTGACAGGCAAAAGAACGCCAGTGGTGGGGTCCCCTAGAAGCTAAAGAGCAGCGTCTGGGCCGCTTGCCAAACCAGGCACCTGTGGAATGTGTCCAGCCAGAAGGGGGCCTTTCTCTAATTCACCAAAGGCACTTTTATCTTCCTGTTGAAAATTCTGATTGCTATCACCTGCAAAAATGCCACTAGCTTACTAGGCTCGACTATTTGCCTTCCTCCTAATGCGACACATGCCACGCACACATGCATATGCACACGCACACATCTGAATTCATTTAACTCTGATTCTCAGGCCTCAAGCTCAGATTCCTCGGCCTCTTGCCCACATCCAGCCAGCTTTCGGAGTCATCCAGCCAGCTTTCGGAGTCCTCTAGCCCGCATCCAGCCCTCAACTTGAGGGAACTTGAAACCAGGTACCTAACCTGGGTGCCAAAGGACTTGAACTGGCAAAACCTTTGAATCTCAAGGATGTGGAGCCCCTGTCCTGGTCAGTAGGAAAGGGAGTCAGAGCACAAGGATATGATTCCTCAGGGTCCTTAAGGATGTGAATAGAAACGACGTTTACTGAGCATTTACTATGTATTGGCCATTGAGTCAAGCACCTTTACCAACATAATCTCATTCCATCCTTTTTTTTAAGATTTTATTTATTTATTTGAGATAGAGAGAAAGTGAGAGAGAGAAAGAGCATGAGCTGGGGGATAGAGGGAGAGGGAGAAGTAGGCTTCCCACAGAGCAGGAAGCCCAATATGGGGCTCCATCCCAGGACCCTGGAATCATGACCTGAGCCAAAGGCAGATGCTTAACCGACTGAGCCACCCAGGTGCCCCATCATTCCATCCTTATTTGAAAGCTACAAAGTGGTCATTATTCTCCCCATTTACAGATTAAGAAACCGAGGCTCAGACAGGCCACATAACACACTGAGGGCTAAGATTCAAGTAGAGGTTACAATTCAGATTGAAAACTAGAGCACTCCTTTTCAAATCCAAGATTTTTCTGGGCCTTGCTTTATATTCTTTCTCTTTTCATCTTGTAACCATTTTTAAAATCTTAAACACACACACACACACTCCAGTGTGTCAATCTCCAAGCTTTAGCTCGTCAGGGCCACCACGAACTTCTTTTGTGCTGCCACATGAGTCACGTCAGGCAGACACCCACATGTCCCTGCCATGCTGAGCACATGTTTTAATTTCTTATAAATCTGTCTTTGACCCAGAGGCTGTAAATTTTCCCTGGTCTTCCTTAAATTCCTGACCTGTGCTTGTCCCTGTACATGAAAAAGTGAGAGAGAGAACACTAGCCTGCACACCTGCTGTGGGCTCAGCTAAGGGCCTGGCCAGGCCACAGCCAACCTGCCCGCGTAAGGGTGTCAGCACAAGTTTTGCAATAACAAGAGACATGCCACATCATGATCATATCTTCTTACAGTTTTAACAATTCTTGAAACTCTTGGCACTTCTTGCCTGATTTTCCTGTTTTGATGAGGAATGTGAGCAATTGATAGATATCAGTGATTCTTCTTTGAAGCAAAACAGAACAAAACAAAGCATTTGACTGTAACTGTCACCCACAAGCCCCAGCTTTAAGATTTTTTTTTTATTTATTTATTTGAGAGAGAGAATGAGAGAGAGAGCACATGAGAGGGGGGAGGGTCAGAGGGAGAAGCAGACTCCCCGCCAAGCAGGGAGCCCGATGCGGGACTCGATCCAGGGACTCCAGGATCATGACCTGAGGCGAAGGCAGTCGCTTAACCAACTGAGCCACCCAGGCGCCCCCCAGCTTTAAATGTTATTTCACACTCAACCACCAAAGTGCTCCCGGGTGTTTTCAGGATGCTTCTTGGGCCTCTTGATAATTCCTTCTGTGAGTGATTCAGCACTCCTTTTTCTCCTTAGAGACACCCACATAAAGCTACCCTCTAAAAGGAGCTTGCACAGGGGCTGGAAAAGATGAGGGTTGCAACGTGCATCCAGGAGGAGAAGGGGATGGAATGGCCATGCAGGTCCACGTCCCTTTCATTGCTCCCCCAAGGCCTCCTCTCACACTCCATTCCCTGTGGTTCCTCCTCTCAAGTCAACCCCATGCTATACTGGGGCCTGGAATTCCATGGGTCAGCGAGGAAGAGGGGTACCCGGAATAATGGAAGAGATTAATCCCCTTTCCAGAACAGAAAGCTGGTCCTGTACTACCCAACAGAGCTCTTGGTGGAGCTCCCCAAGCTGGGAAAACAGGAGTCTGGGTTACATCCACCAAAGGCAGGAACAAAAGGACCTTGTAAGAGGCTGAGTGGGATGTTCCACTGGGAACAGAAAATCTCAAAATTAGACTCTAAGAGCTCAGGAATCAGTATTCAAGGTCAAAGTGTCAATGGTAATAATACTAAGGCCTACGTGTGGCATTTACAAAGTGCTTCCATACACAGAGACCATCACAACCCCATGAGGTTGGTGGCCCAGGCCTTCTCTCGGGGGAAGAGTCTGGAAGTTGGAGAAGTTGACAGCTTGTCCAAAATAAGGACCCAAAGATTCTGCCTCCAAAACAACCTATAATTCTTCTACTGTAACTGTCATGCAGCAGGTCACACTGTCATTAGCAGGTGAGACCCACTGCCCAGCCCCATCATTGCTTACTTCACACTGAGGGCAGAGCAGGGTTAGGTGGCAGTCCCTGGGTTCTGATGCCCTTGTTTCCTTGCTATGGGATCACTGTTTCCTGGCCTGGCTCTGGAACTGTTGACCTCAGCAATGAAGGACTGGGGCCCAATGGGAGGAGAAAGCAATCCTAAACCCGAGAGAGCCCAGAGTTGACTGGAATTCTTAGTAAGAGCTCTCCCTCTTTTTCTTTCCCTGCCTCTATGTTGCTGCTGAAAGACAATTAAAAAAAAAAAAAAAGAGAGAGAGTTCCAGACCCATTTATTTCTCTTCTTATTCTAAGCAAGCAGCACTCATTATTAATGATAATGTGACTTTCTACATTACTTTAATTGAGATCTGTATTGTAACCATGTTAATCATTTTTAAAGTTAGTAGTTAATAAAACTATTGTCTACTGACTCTTCTCTGGCAAAGTCTAAGAAAGACTGGGGTCCTCTACTGAAAAGGGGCACAGACTCTCAGATCTGTGGGAATGTCTATTCTCTGGTCTGTAGGAGTCTGCTTCCTGGGGACGAGGACCCTGTGACCAGAGCCTTTCAGACACGTGGCTCTACTCTGCAAGTCAGCCCTAACACAGGGGAGATGCTGGCCTAGAGACCCCGGGCTGGGAAGGAGGCTCAGCAAGTGTTGAGGCCCTGTCTCCTCAGGTAGCCTCAGGTAGCCTCAGGTATCCACACCTTGAATCAAGGCTTTTGGTATTTTCCCCTGGAACTTGCTGCCACACGTAAGTACATGGTCTGTGAGTTTGAGATAAAAGTCCTATTCCCATTCAACCTCTTGCCTTGTTTTTCATAGGTTGGTGTTCGAATCTCTACAGGAGTTCTTGTTCCTGGTATCTCTCCATTCCAACCACTGATTTGGTAAAGTGGGAATCAGAAAAGGAAAACAAGAGTCAGTCTCTTTTATGGGCTGGGCCTTGGGTTCCCTCACTTGGTTGTTGTTTGTGTTCTTTTTTAATATTGGTAAGTGTGGACTCCACTGAATACGATCATATGACGAAAAGATGATTCCCAACTGCATACAAATAAAAACGGATTTGGTGGGTTGTGGGGGGCACCTGGGTGGTTCAGTCAGTTAAGTTTCTGACTCTTGGTTTCAGCTCAGGTCATGATCTCAGGGTCGTGAGATCAAGCACCACATTGGGCTCCACGCTGGGCATGGAACCTGCCTGAGATTCTCTCTCCCTCTGCCCCTCCCCCCCCCCAAAATAACGGATGGAACCAAAGCTCCAGAGCTCACTGAAATACAGAATAAACCAGCCACGGTCCTCCACCATCTGAAGGGCACTGACACCTCAGGCACAACTTGGCATAGAGCTCCAGCCCACGCCACAAGGCTAAGGAGCAGTCCCAGGGTTCTGGAGTGTGGAGGAGGGGACAGAAAGAGGAAGATGAATCCAAGGCCCCTGCCCCCATCCAGCCTAGCAGACCCTGCCACTCTTCATGGCCACTAAATCCTCCATCTTCTGCTGTGCTTTCCTGTTTTCTACCTACATATTGTGTGTGTGTGTCTAAATATATAATAGATTAATTAATATATCATTTGTTATGTATCTAATTATATTAAATATATCAAATGTAATGTATATTAATATGTAATTGTATAATATATAATATGTATGTACATGGTGTGTGTATACATGTATATAAAATAGATTTATATTACCTTAGTGCAATTTTCTCTTCAATTTTACCCCAGATATTAACTGGATTTCCCTTTTCTTCTCAGAGATATAGACTTGGACTCCACCACTTGCATAGCTTTTGAAGGTCTGAAGACCTCCCAAGAATTTTTCTTTTTTTTTTTTTTCTCCCAAGAATTTTTCTAATACCCAGGCACACTTTTCAAAAAACATCTGCCTTGGAGTCATGACACACAAACAAAAAATGCAAGCGTCTTCAGCATCCAGCACAATGAATCTCCACCTCCTACATTTCCATACAGTGTGCAAACAGTTTCTGCTTAGGATCCAGAAGCATCCCTCCTGCTCCCTTCTAGCACTGCCCAAGATCTCCTCTCCTGTGTGCACCCAGAGGGTAGCCATTCTGTGACTCCTAACAGCCCTGATTACTTCTGCTGGGCACGCTCTTGTGTGCTTCTGTGTATTTACTCAATTCATCCTCCCAGTCATCCTGTGAAAACACACTATTATTGTCATCCTACTGAAGATGAGGAAACAGGGGAGCATGGTATTTATGTTACTTACAAGAACATCGCTCTTGAAGAGTAGAGCTGGAATCCAACCCACAGACTCTGGTTCCAGAGTCACTTTCTTCAAGTGAATATTGTGGCCACTGATAAACAGTCCAAACCAATGGAGTTGGATGTGTCAAAGAATAACCATTTGCCTCTACATAGCACCTTGCAGATGGTTTTCCACTTGCTCTAAGAGTTTGCATTTTCTAAATTGCATCTGGGAGCCCTGTGAAGAGGCATGAAGCTTGGAGAAGGGGAGGGACTTGCCCAAGGGCCAGAGCTGGTAAGCAGCAGAGTCAGATTTGAGTACAGCATAGACTAGGAACCATTACTGATTTCTCCTTGTCACAAAGGACAGGAGAAACCTGAGGCCAGGAGGGTCACATGCGCAGCAGTCCTCCCTCCAAGCAGGTGGTGCTGAGCTTAAGTGAAGTCCCAGCCTTTCCATGTCTCTCAGACTCCTTGCACTCTTACTGAGGACGAAACATTTGCCCGGGACCCAGACAGCCTCTGTAGGGACAGGAGACAATTAGGGGGAAGAATGAGGCCCAGGTGAGCAGGGCAGAGGTTCTCTGTGAATCCAGGACTCCAATGGGGTGACTTGTAGGCACTTGCTCTGTCCTGACAGCCCAGAACAACCTTGGGAGAGGGGACCGTGTTCTCCACTCAGTGCTTCAGACACCCAATTTCACACAGTGTAAATATCTCAGGTGAATTTATATGTCAAAAAAAATGTGCATGTGTAAATACCATGCTGTTCCCTCACTGTGAAAAGGAAGGGTCTTTTTGATGGAAACAAAATGGTCGTATTCCCAACTCTTCAATCACATATAAGGCATTCCAAAGAATTTCCACCTACAACTTTACGTCAGGTTGAAAGGACATATCTCAGTCTGTGCAGAGTGCAAGTAGTTTGAGAGGTTCAGGGCTCACTAATTTGCAGAGTTTTGCAATATTTCATCTTATACTCCTATCAGAAGAAATGTTGAGCACACACCTGCAATGTGTTTACTTATCTTTATGCACTATTGTTATGCATTTTGTAATATGTATATATACCACAACTGTAAAATATTATGTGTGTTATAAAACATACACTCTATGCTACTAATAAAAATTTTTAGGAATAAGTAATCTATAAAACTTTTTCAATTATATTTGCTGTTATTATTAAATAGGCATAAATACTTGCCCTCCCAAAAATATCATGATTAAATGATATGAAAGGTAATACCAACATTAATAACACTTTGGTGAGAGGAATGTGATTGAAAATAAGTCTTTTCTGACATTATGGTTTGATCATTTATAATATAGTGACTTGATAGTCTGGACCTGAGAACAATGTATTTTTGCATATTTTAATAGTTATTATGAAATTTGTAGGCACAAACATCATCATTACTTGATTTGGATGGTGATAAAGAAAACCTCTCCGGGCGCCTGGGTGGCTCAGTTGGTTGAGCGACTGCCTTCGGCTCAGGTCATGATCCTGGAGTCCCTGGATCGAGTCCCGCATCGGGGTCCCTGCTTGGCGAGGTGCCTGCTTCTCCCTCTAACCCTCCCCCCTCTCATGTACTCTCTCTCTCTCATTCTCACTCTCTCAAATAAATAAATAAATCTTTAAAAAAAAAAAAAAACCTCTCCAATATACAAAGATAGAAGTTGAGGAAGATAGTTGTTGGCTACTTTTTCCAGTTCTTGCTAGGGTATACAGTATTTTCATGTTGCTGAGAGGTATGGCCTTACTCTCAAGATTCACTTGCTCCTGATGAGGTCCCATTCTGTGGTTCTTTCGTATGTTCCCTCCAAAGAGCTAGACAGAAAATGTTTTGTAGATCCTGTCATGTGGATTTGCCCTTTCTTCTGCCACCAACTTCTCCCCACACAAGAAATCCACATCAACAGGGGGTGATGTCTGGTGGAGACTTTCCCTTTGAAGGAAGTCACATGACCCCTTCATCTGATGGAAGAACACCACTTATTTTTTATTGATACAGGATACCCAATTTGGGAATTAATGAAGAAGGACAATGATCATGTTTGTGCCAGAATAAGAGTTTATTAGGAAGTTAACAAGGGACCCTGACTGCATCTCCAAAGACCAAAAGAGTGACGAGGAAGATTTTTTCCCAACAGCTTTATAACCTGCCTATCAGCTCCATCATCCATTACTTCCATATGATTATTTTGAAATCATATTTAGGGGTGCCTGGGTGGCTCAGTTGGTTAAGCGACTGCCTTCAGCTCAGGTCATGATCCTGGAGTCCCAGGATCGAGTCCCTCATCGGGCTCCCCGCTCAGCGGGGGGTCTGCTTCTCCCTCTGATCCCCTTCCCTCTCGTGCTCTCTGTCTCTCATTCTCTCTCTCTCTCTCAAATAAATAAATAAAATCTTTAAAAAAAAAAAAAGAAATCATATTTAGATAAGTAATTGTTCAAGCATAACATGTTACACAAGTGTGGCATTGTGATAATAGATATTGCAATAGATAATAGATAGATAATAGATAATAGATATTGTAACACAAGGATTGGAGACACAAGGCCCAATGGGCTTGTCACATGCATTGGTTGTAGCACATGGGTTGCAAGGGAGCCTGCAGACAGAAGACCACATTGTGATAATAGATAATAGATCTACCGCTGTAGATTTCTCTATATGTTCAGAAGACAGAACGAGCTGGTAAGGAGGCTGTGCAGTCTAAAGGACCAAGCCAGGGAATTCAGTGAAAGGCAGAGTTGACACTTAGAAGCTGGTGCTGATAGAAATTCTTCCTTTGTCCAAAGCGTGGTCACCATAGGAGATGCTTGTATGAAATAGAGTTGAGATGTGACTTTGGAACCCTTCTCCTCCTCCTGGCACCGGGGCCTCTAGCGAACAAAGGTGTTGCAAGGTCCGCACCGAGCACGTTGGGCACAAGGATTGGAGACACAAGGCCCAATGGGCTTGTCACATGCATTGGTTGTAGCACATGGGTTGCAGGGGAGCCTGCAGACAGAAGACCACGAGGGCCAGTTAGGGGGAAATGAGCTGAAGAGATAGGAAAATACTAAATGCACTTTGTATAAGAATATAGCACTTCCTTAGACTGCCTCCA
>NW_028046895.1:0-425 GCF_054177405.1 Leptonychotes weddellii
GTAGTTTGCTAATCTGTACTCTTTTACCACTCCTACACTGTTGGTGGGAATGCAAGCTGGGGCAGCCACTCTGGAAAACAGCATGGAGGTTCCCCAAAAAGTTGAAAATAGAGCTACCATACAACCCAGCAATTGCACTACTGGGTATTTACCCCAAAGATACAAATGTAGGGATCCGAAGGGGTACATGCTCCCTGATATTTATAGCAGCAATGTCCACAATAGCCATACTATGGAAAGAGCCAAGATGTCCATCGACAGATGAATGGATAAAGAAGATGTGATATATATATATATATAGATATATATATAGATGTATCTATCTATCTATCTATGTATCTATCTATATATATATAGATAGATAGATACACAATGGAATATTACGTAGCCATCAAAAGGAATGAAATCTTGCTGTTTGCAATGAC
>NW_028046896.1:0-425 GCF_054177405.1 Leptonychotes weddellii
GGGCGCCTGGGTGGCTCAGTCGGTTAAGCGACTGCCTTCGGCTCAGGTCATGATTCTGGAGTCCCGGGATCGAGTCCCGCATCGGGCTCCCTGCTCAGCAGGGAGTCTGCTTCTCCCTCTGACCCTCCTCCCTCTCGTGCTCTCTGTCTCTCATTCTCTCTCGCAAATAAATAAATAAAATCTTTAAAAAAAAAAAAAAAAAAGTCTCCACGAGTCTTGGACACTGCTTTCCAGAATGTTCCAAAAGAGAAACTGAAGGGACTGAGGTTTTTTCCCAAAGCTTTCTCCTCCCCAGCCATCTTTTGGGAACACAGTAAACTTGGTGTGTGCTACTGGAATAAACATAGGCAAAGCACCCATTGCTTTAATCTCTCAGAGCATCTGAAGTGATGACTGTTAGGAGAAGAGGCTGCAGCAGCTCCTTC
>NW_028046897.1:0-425 GCF_054177405.1 Leptonychotes weddellii
AGCAAGTTACAAACAGTAAATATAGTATGATTCCATTCTAGTAAAGAATATAATTATTGTATATACAGAGAAAAGTCTGGAAAAATACTCTAAAATGGTAAACAGTGGGTATTACTGAGTGGTGTAGTTAGGAGTAACTTTTCCTTTTTTCTTTGTACTTCACTGTCTACTTTCTATTTCTTTTTTTTTTTTTTTTAAGATTTTATTTATTTATTTGAGAGAGAGAGAGAGAGCACAAGCAGGGGAAGTGGCAGGCAGAGGGAGAAGCAGGCTTCCGGCTGAGCAGGGAGCCCGATGCAGGGCTCGATCCCAGGATCCTGGGATCATGACCTGAGCCGAAGGCAGCCACTTAACTGATTGAGCCATCCAGGCGCCCCTACTTTCTATTTCTTGATAGGTCACATTTTTTTACTTTATATTTTATA
>NW_028046898.1:0-425 GCF_054177405.1 Leptonychotes weddellii
GGGGGAGTGGGAGAGGGAGAAGCAGGCCTCCCATGGAGCAGGGAGCCCGATGCGGGGCTCGATCCCAGGACCCTGGGACCATGACCTGAGCCGAAGGCGGACGCTTAACAACTGAGCCACCCAGGCGCCCCTAGAATGGACTTTTTTAAGGGATGAAGAAGGTGGACAGACCCAACCTACATTAATGTCCCAGGTGGGAAGGGGGCTGAAGACACAGACACGGCACTCTTTTTTTTTTTTTTTAAATTTGAGAAAAAGAGGGACAGTAGTATCCCCCACTGAAGCAGATATATCGGATCCTGGCTGATCCTTTCACGGGGACCTTAAGGACCTAGAAGAATCTGGTCTCTCCAAACTCCGGAAGCCCAAGTCAGCTCTGTCTGAAAATTACTAACAAGGACATGTTGATTCTCCTTTATGATGAT
>NW_028046899.1:0-425 GCF_054177405.1 Leptonychotes weddellii
GCCCACGCGGCCGAGCGAGCCGCCTGCCCGCTGCCTCATTGCCCCGGCCGGTGGGACCCACGCGCAAACAGGTTCTCGAAGCGTCGATGCTCCCAAGTCAGAACTTCTACTAAACAGTAAGTAAGCAGGTCGCTGTGGGGACATGGTCGCCGGGGAACCTGCACAGGCCCGAATGTCAAACTGTGGCCGTTTCTGCTCCAACACCTTGAAGTCTGCGGGAAATAGTTACGTTTAAGAACATCCTTCAGAAGGGCCCCCTGTGAAGAGCCTGGGTGGTTTGTGCAGCCGGAGAGCACGGAGATTGTTGGGGGCACGGTGCCGCCGCTCCTTTAAACAGCCTCCGGGGAGGCTGCCGCGCCCCATGCTGTCCTGCCAGCCGGCCGGCCTCCGAGGAGCGATGCCCGTAGCTCCATGACCGACTGGGG
>NW_028046900.1:0-425 GCF_054177405.1 Leptonychotes weddellii
ATCTCAAGATGGCACAAAGGGAGGTCAAGGGTATGGGTATCCTTATTATGCAGATGAGAAATGTTGGTGGAGGTCACAGAACACATGAGTGAAGGGGTCCCATGGAAATTTAGGTCTGTCTGACTCCCATGCTGGGGTTTGGGAAAGCATATGTCTGAGGGTCCAGGAAGGGGGCCTTCTGTGGATCTAAACTATTACTCAAAGGTGAGGCCAGATATTGGAGTTGGAGGGAGAAGATGCTTTGTAATGTTAAACCCATAGCCACCAGTCATCTCCTGAACATACAAAGACTCTCATGAGAGGGTCAGTAAACAAAGACACACAAGAGACCAAATATTAGTTTGATTAGCTCACAGAGAGGCATATGTTAATGTGGATTCTTTGGCTTGGACCACCAGGACAACAGGGATAGGGAAGAACTTGAC
>NW_028046901.1:0-425 GCF_054177405.1 Leptonychotes weddellii
GAGTGGCTCTAAGGATTGCCAAGGATCCAAGATTTGAACGATTACCATGCACACACAAAGGAACCTATGCAGATGACTGCTTAGTACAGAGAGTAACTCAGCACAAGTGTTACATTGTGGCCACAGTTGACCGGGACCTTAAACGAAGGATCCGGAAGATCCCTGGAGTTCCCATCATGTACATTTCTAACCATAGGTAAAACACTGAGCGGATGCCAGATGATTCTGGAGCCCCTCGGTTCTAATTCTTAAAAGATAGAGTTCCTCTGCCTTCCTTTACCAACTTTTTCTGTTGCCTGTTCGTATTAGCAGTATGCTGTAGCATGAATTATTCTTCTTACCCATTTGCTCTGTTATGAGCTGACTATGGTTAAAAACACTCACTTTTTGATGTTTTGAAATTGATATTTTGTATCATTTTAAAT
>NW_028046902.1:0-425 GCF_054177405.1 Leptonychotes weddellii
CTGCTCCGTTACCTGGGAGCTCTGCCGCACTCAGGCACCCCCGGTTTTTCTGTGACCCCGAGGGTCCTGAGACCACACTGTCCCGGAGGGTTCCACCCCCCGCTTATCCACCAGAGTGACGTCCCTCGGCGGAGCAGACTCTTAAAAGTTCCAATTTTGTGCTCCGTGGTTCTATCACTTGCCAGACGCGGCCGATGGAGGCCCCTCCCCTGCCGTCTATCCTCCCGAATATCGCCTCGGATTCACTTCTCTGCACGTCCTACCTTCCAGAAAGTGGTCGCTTTTCTGATGAGAGAGTTGTTGCTCTTCTTTTCTTCGATCTCCTGTTGAGTTTGTAGGTGTTCAGAATGGTTTGATCCCTATCCAGCTGAATTCCTGAGAGGAGACGAAATCCAGGTCTCCTACTCCTCCGCCATCTTGCTCCG
>NW_028046903.1:0-425 GCF_054177405.1 Leptonychotes weddellii
TATATTTGGTAAACTTAGAAAGAACACAGACCTCAGAGACACACTCAGGTCTGTATCTGGTTCTAATATTTACTATGACATTGAGCAAGTTACTTCTTTTTTGACTATTTTATTTATCTGAGATAGAGGCCGACAGAGAGTTGGGCACAGGTAGGGGGGGACAGAGGGAGAAGCAGACTCCCCGCTGAGCAGGGAACCCAACACGGGGCTCAATCTCAAGACCCTAGGGTTATGACCTGAGCTAAAAGCAGAGGCTTAACCAACTGAGCCAACCAGCGGCCCCTACTTCACCTCTCTTGTGCCTGTGTTTCCCCAACTCTGAGGATAATATGAAAATTTACTTTTACGGTAGCTTTTATTTTTAATTTTCTTTAAGAAAACTAGTTTTTTGAATTAAATGAGATAGAGGTCACTCAGAATACTCC
>NW_028046904.1:0-9276 GCF_054177405.1 Leptonychotes weddellii
CATCACCACCATCACTACCACCATCACCATCATCATAACCACCACCATCATCATCACCATCACCATCATCATAATCACCATCATCATCCTCATCACCACCATCACTACCACCATCACCATCATCATAACCACCACCATCATCACCACCACCACCATTGTCATCATCATCACCACTGCATTTACCAAGTGTCCACTCCATACCAGGTCCGCTATTAAGTGCTTTACCCATACGATCTTCTAGAAATAGCACTGTAAGTCCAAAACAATTTTTTTGTTTTGTCAAAGAGGTGATAAACCAGTACCAGTTATGAAAATATAGGTGCTCAAACAGAGCACCTAGGATCCTCACCACCACGCATGTAGCCAACAACCAAGAACCTCAGTGACACCTGATGAGTGTGTCATTTACAAGCTCAGCGTCTGCACTTGGCTTGGAGTCGCTGCTCTAGGCTGGGCATGGCTGGGAGCCTCCGCTTCTCCCTGCAGAGCTCAGGGATGACTCGGCTCCAGGTGTGTGCGTGCTGGGCCCAGGCTCAAGGGGCAGCAGCGGCTCCAAAGAAGCTTTTTCTCACAGTGATGGCAAAAGTGCAAGAAATCAAATGGGACAGACAAGTTCTCCTCAGAACCATCATGTGTGGCTCTGCCCAGATGCCTGCTTGCCTAAGCGAGCCATGTGGGCAAGCACGAAGCCCGTGGAGCAGGGATGCCTAGCTCATCGTCATGTGTCCCTGAGGACCTTGGTGGTTTGCGATACAGGGAGTGTGGCTACCTGACCCCCTTCCTTCCTCTTCCATGCAGTGGAGGGGTGTGGAGCAGCCCAGGTGCCATGAGGCAGTCTAATAAGGACTGTTTCTGTTCCTGTCAACTGCCGGCTTTGTGGCCTCAGACAAGCCAGTTAACCTCTCTGGGCTTCCGTGTCCGTGTATGTAAAATCAGGGTAATAATGGCCCAGAGGTGCGGGAAAGAATTAGCACCTCCAAGTCCCTGACCCACAGACAGGGGGCAGGAAACGGCAGCCTCTTCACTGCTTCTCGGTTGGCAGGCGGACTCGGGGGCAAGAGCAAAGAGAGGAGATTCTCACTACAGAGCTGGTCGCTAGAGAAGGTCAAGCAAAGAGCATGCAAAGAAGGGACAGAGGGAAATGCCCCACGTGAGAAGGGGCGAAACCAAAGCAGAACTTGACTCCAGACAGACCTAGGAGGTGTTTTCGGCATTTATGGACTCACGGAGCAGCGAGGATGCTTCCAGCAGAGGCAACAGAAAATCCCGCCGAAAACCGAAGCCGATGGTGCGATGTGTTACTTCACACCGGGCGTTTGCAGGTAGGGGGGCACCAGCTTCGGCCTGTGGGGCCCTGGGCTGTGCACCCACACACAGTCTCGCGAGGAGGGGCGGGGAGCCAGGAAACCCGCCCAGCTGGACCCCAGGCCCACCTCTAACCAATCACTGCCAGGGAGATGAGCTTGCCCTTGGGCTTGGGCCAATCAGGAGGCAGCGCCGCACTGGGGGTGTGTCAGGAAGGACCGTGGCGGCGTCGCCTGGGCGCCCCGGCGCGGCACGAGGCAGAGGAATGTACTGGGACCAGGGAGAAGTTGTGGGGGCGCACGGCTGGGCTGCCGTCCTGAGTGAGCGGCCAGCTGGGGCTCCGGACACGCAGGGGCCGCGGGCCCCAACACAGGTCATCTAGACGGATCCAAACCCCCCCCCCGCCCCATGCCTCCCAGTAACTGGCATCACGCGGAGCCCAGCACGGAGCTCAGGTGGGAGTGGGCTGTAGCGCTGGGTGGGGTGTGCAGGCTGTGGGCCCCTCTGGTTGCCCCCGGGCAGGAGAGTCGGGGTTCCGCCAGCCCCGCGGATGGGTGGAGGGGTGGCCTTAGGACCCATAGCTCCCCACGACTGGCTGGACCGCAGGGGCGTTCCGCGCTAGCACTGGGCAGCCACGGATGGGGAATGCCGTGCGCCTTCCACGCACCGCTTCTCGCTGTCCGCATTGGAAAGCAAGGTCCCGCGGGAGGGCTGGGTTTCCTTGACACCATCTTCTTGGGGCCTGAGGGTGAGTGGAGCTGCTGCACCTGCGGCTGCCGACCCCCTGGTTCAAGGCCAAGTCCCCGGAGCTGTAGGTGCAACTGGGGGAGAGTTTTCAGGATGTGAAAGCAAAAGGACTGCAGAGACCATGGGCCCCAATACCCTCATCCCAGAGCCATGGCTCTCCGTCCCCAGCGGGCGTTTATTCCCAGGTAGGGGGCAGAGGTTGGGGGATGGAGAGGTTGGGCATCAGAGATGGGCCCAGGAAAAGGTGGATCTCAGACCTGGAGGCTCTGGGATCCCAGCTGGCAGGGAAACCCGGGATGGTCTGCTACTTCTATAAACCGGGTGGGACAGCCTCAGCGTGTGCCCCTGCGGAACCACCCAGCACACACACCTGTAGCCAGTGCCCGGAAATGCCGGAGTCAGCAGGTCTGCCCTAGTGTCCCCATTGTGCTGTCTGCCCCTTCTCCCTGGATATCAGTCACCTTCTAAGGGCTTCTCCAGCACCTAAGCTCCCATTCTGTCCAGCCTGGGAAGTCTTCATGAAGGGGTGTGGTGCTCTGACCCCTCAGCTCTTCTCTTCTCAATTTATGGTCTGTGGCACACGCTTGCCACTGGATACCGTCAGAGCTTAGTCTCTCAACCTCCAAATGCCCAACACTTGCTCTCAAGACAGCTGCCTCTGTGATGAGATTCAAGAACCAATTCTAATCTGAAAAACCAAGAACTTGACGCTCTTGCCTCTGGGTTCTTTTTATTTTCTGGGCAGGGTGTGCTGCTGAATTCATGGGAAGAGGGTGATAAGTGGACACAACAAGGAAATATGCATGAAAGAAACCTCAGTTAATGACACCAAAGTTCATCCTGTCACCAGAATGTGATTAAATTGAGAATTTCTTTTTGATTTGAGATGAGAGGCCTATCAGAGTTTGGGACCAAGTCGATAAAGAGTTTGTGTGGAGAGCAAGGGAAAAGATCACTCAGCTGAGAGCCGGCTAGGAGAGCGGAGTTCCAGTCTGGGGGCTGATGCTACCCGCGGGCCTCAGGGCAAGTCTTAGCCTCTCAGAGGCTCAGTGTCACCATCTATAATATGGGGGTGGACCAGATGATTGTTTTGGTGTGTTCCAGCTCTGAAGCTCTGTGTTGCTAGGATTCGTGCCAAGAATAATGAAGGTCAGAAGCCAGATTTCGGATCTTGCTGAACTGACCACCTCTCCTTCTTTAAACTGGAAGTTTACTTTCCAGTTTCTAAATCTGATTGTTTCCGTAATTGTTGGGCACTAAGTTGACAGTGGACAGCAAATGACGGCATCAGAGTATAATAGGAAAAAAGATCATGGCGCTTTGAAGTTAGACCAGCCCAGGATTTATGTTAGGAGGTGTTCAACTGAAAATAACTGATAAATACCTGAGTAACAGTGACTTCAACCATAAAGACATTTACTGCTTACTCAACAACAAGTCTGGAGGTGAGAGGTCCTGAGGTTGGTTTGACAGGCCGGCGGTCACACATTCTAAACTTTCACTTTGCATCTTCAGCTGGTTGGCTTTATACCTATCACCTCATGGATCTTTAAAGGCTGTCCCAGGCCACACATCTGACCTTCCCACAACATGCCCACCGGCAGGAATGAGAGGTGGAGGAGTCCAAGGGCATTTGTTCTCGAATTGTTCACCCCTTTCTATCGGGGAGAAGCTCTTTCCCAGAGGCCCCTGATCCCACAGTTTTCTCTCCCATCTCATTGGCCAGAACGGGTCCCATGCTCACTCCCACACCAACCACTGGCAAAGGGCGACAGGGTTCTGGTGACCGGCTAAGACCCATTATAATGCTCATAGGATCCGCCACCTGGTTTTTTAAATTTGGGCTTCATTTAAGTGTCTGTGTGATCTTGAACCTGTCACTCAGCTCCTCTGTGCCCCATTTTCAGCATCTGGAAAATAGGGGGCTGTGGGAAGGACTAAGAAAATGTGTGGAAGGTCTCTGGGGCATTTGACCCTCCCACATCCGTACCAGGCGCTCAGGAAATGGTAACTCTTGTGCTTCCTAACACTACTTTGGATGACAGAGAGGGTAGCCTTGCTGAGCTGTCTTGTCCCAGTTTTTAATTTCGATAAACTCTCTTTCCATGACAAGACACACATGAGCTTGCCAAAGTCAACACGTCGGCTCCATGTTTACCTCTGCAGCGCTGCTGCTCTAACCGGCTCTGGGCTGTTTTGTACATATTGGTTTTGGACAGTAGCTACTGCACATTTTGTCTTCAGATTTCTTCTGGGGGAGATTTAGCATCTGGCAGTGTGGCCTCTGACTGTGACGAGTCTCTGGCCAGCACTGTCCTGGGCGTGAGCTGGGGTGAGACCTCTGTGAGGAGAGAGGAAGGGCGTCCACAAGAGGGGCACTGACTCCCCCGGAGAGGGCACCAGCCGTGTTTCCACGGGGTTGGCCAGGGCGAACTGCCAGTCAAGCAGGGGTTCTAGGGCTTCCGTCCCCTCACCGCCTGCAGCCAATCCATCAGCTCTCTCTACAACCTGCCGTCCTCCCGCCATCTCTGCTCATCTGGTCCCCCTGCACCTGCCCTCACCCCCTCAGCCTAGGCTCCTCCCAGCAGCCAGGCCATGGTTCGAGGATGAGCACCACGTCACATCTTGCTGCAGCTTGGGCCCTTCCCATGGCTTCCATTGCAGGTGGAAGAAAATCTAAGATGTCAAGGTCTGACCCTGCCCCCCTCTCAATGCCGTCCTCACTCAGGGCCGGCTTCACAGCGCCCCATCTTGAGCACGCAGGGCCCCAGGCTTGCTTCTTACTCTGCTGTCGCCGTCTGGAAGTTCATAATAATTTCTGAGCAAGGGCCTACATGAATTATGTCCGGTCCCCACCACCTGCCGCACTCAGCTCTCTTGTTGCTGGAACACCCAAGTGTCCTCGTCCTCCTGAGCTTTGGCGGTTTCGCCAGCGCTCCGTGTGGTCACTGCCTTCTCAGCGAGCCAGCCTCAGAGAGGACCCCCACCCACACTCCCTGGCTGCCCGCCTGTGCGTTTTCCACCCAGCACCCAGCCTCCCGTCCAACCATCTTCTGAGGCTGAGGTCTCAGGGCCCCTCCATTACGCTCGATGCCCGGCTTTTCCCTTTTACACCAGGGTCCCCACAGGTAGTGCCCGGCACCGAGGGAGCACTCGATACACATGTGTCACTATGCCCATTACGTATGTTCATCAGAAGGGAAGAGCATAAAACTCTGATTCCTAGGTTCTGTTTGTGGCTTGAAGGAAGTAGGTAGGGAGTTAAAAAGTGTTGTTCACAGAAAGCATTAGCTGTTCTGTGATGACTTGGGACAGGGGTCATCTGAAGGACAGGATGAGTACAACTGTCCCTTTGGTGGTATTGGCCCCCCAGCTTCTGCATAGATGTGCTTGAATATCCTGAGTATTCGGTGAAGACCTCTGATGATTTAATAAAATTAGGAACTGAAGTAAAGAACAATGCCCAGAAGAGTACCTTACATACGTGTGCACACACACGTGCATAAACATGCACATAGACACACATATGGACACGCACACACATGCATGCACAAAGACACACATAGTGTGTCAGAGACACATACCTCCCGTACATGCACACACACAGAGACACACATACGTACGCACAGCATGCCCACAGAGCCTAAGGCAGTGTCTCTTCTGAGCAGCTGTGAGGTCTCTGCTCACAGCTGGGTGGTAGACTGAGCCCCAGATTCAGAGGTCCGACGGGGCTGCCAGGGCAGTGGCCAGTGGGCCCCGGGGAGGTACGCACCCCTCCCCAGAAGCCCCAGGCTCCAGCCGCCTCCGTCCTTGGGCCCACCAGCTTCAGGCTGAGAAGGAGGCTGGGGTGCAGATGACCCAGGGATGTCTAGCTTGCTCCACATAGCCCAAGGAGCACCTTTGGGAGACTGGGTAGCTCCAGTGCCCGTCTCAAGGCTTCAGTCCCTTCTAGAGAAGATCTGGAGTGCATTTTAGGTTTGAAGACTAAAAATTACTCTCTTCGTTGAAGAGACCTATCACTGGCCCCAAATGGCTTGGCCTGAGACTTGACACATGAGGCAGCTTGACTCTTGGAACTCAGTGGCTTGTGTCCCCAGGGGGTTGTGAGACTCGGTGGAAAGGCACCATCAAGTGCCCAGTGGGAGGTCCTGGCACGCGACGAATGCTCAGTAAATGGTGGCTTATCACTCATTTGGCTTGATCGAGAACAACAGAATATACCCGGGCTAGTTTAAGCTGAAAGGACATGATTAGTTATTGGCTAGTCCACAGAAGCCTCGCGAGGGCTGGTGAAACAGAGCAAGGCTGACCTTCCAGCATCAGCACCTAAAATCACTGTACACACCAGCTGTCAGTCGCTCAGCCCCATTGCCATCTCAGCTGCCACCAGCTGCCACTTCTGCTCTGGGGACCGGACCTGGTGGCCCAGAATGGGCTCTGGAGCCCCAGCCACCGTCTTCACCTGAAACTGGGTACATTTGCCTCACCAGGGCCAGCAAAACAGGAGCCCCCACATGGCTTACCTTTGAATTGAGGTCTTGCGTGATCATGTCTGATGGACGGGCCAGAAAGTAGGTCTTCCTAGCTGCAAGGGAAGCTGGGAATCGAATCAAGACCCTCAGCATGAAGATTTCCTCAAATGTAGAAAAGTGATTCAGACAATAATGTAGCTACAGATGAGACAGATGGACGCTACAGGGAGCTTGGGCACCAAAAGAAACGGAAACTTCAAAACATAGACTTCACCTAGGCCAAGGTCTTGGTTCCTCTGTCCAAGACCCATTTGGCGTCAGTCTTTGTGGCGGTAATAACATGGTGTCCCATGGGGAAAGACTGTGGCAGGACTGGGTGACAGCACTGGGCATGTGGACAGCCTCTGCCACCCAGTGAGGTCTGGGGCTGGGGTCATACAGGGCAAATGTCCCAGTTACCGGGCTTTTGCAGCTTCTGATGGCCCCTGCTTTGAACCCCAATCAAAGTACTAGTGGTGCAATTTCTCCAACAGGCTAGGAGGCCAGTGCATGCCACCCAAGGGAAATAATAATAAAAATGATCATCGTCCTAATTTGCATCGTGCCCGGCACTGAACCAAGCACTTTAAATCTCTTTTCTCTAAATACTCCCAGTAACTCAGCGAGGGAGGTTTATTATTACCCCCACTTGACAGGTGAAGACACTGATGTGCAGAGAGGCTAAGTAAGTCTCCCAGCAAGTATGCAGAGGAGCTGGGATTCGAACCCAGGCCCTTAGCTACTGCCTGGTACTGTTGCTTTACAAGCTGTGGATGGGAATTCTCAGTCTCACTCCCAACCTAGCCACACATACTACCATATAAAGGCCACAGTGGGTCACATGAATTATTCACAAGGTCCAGTATGACAACACTGGGTTTGAAGGGGAAGTGGTTGTTCTCCAAAGGGTAGGACTATCCCCTAAGGATCCCACAGTGTTCCTCCCTCATCGGGGGGAGTTGAAAGCGGGGGAGGGCTCCTTACAGCCAAACTGTCGGAGGAAGAGGGTGAACCCCTCCCGTCTCTGAGGACACAGCTCCTTCCAGGGCTGAATAGGGCCAGAAAGCAGGTCTTTCCAACCAGGAGGCCCAGAGGCTTGACATACAAAGTGCAAGGCCCCTTTGGCCAGGAGCCGGGTCTCCAGAGAGAGGTCGTCGCCCAAATTGCAGTTTCTGTGGTTGGAAAATTGTTCTAGCTCATCCCGAACCACAGCTTGCCTGGTAACTGGGTCAGCTCACGGTAGAAGCTCCGAGTGTAAAGTACTTCGGACTTGTTTGTTTGTCTGTTCATTCATGCTCTGACTTGTTTTTAGAAAATAATTTGTTGGGGCGCCTGGCTGTTGCAGTCGGTTAAGCGTCCGACTCTTGGTCTCAGCTCAGGTCATGATCTTAGGGTCGTGAGTTCAAGCCCTGTGTTGAGCTGCACATGGGGCACGGAGTCTGCTTTAAAAATAAAAAAAGAAAAAGAAAAAAGAATTTGCAGGATAGAAGAAAACAAAACATGAAATTTATATGTATTTAAAAGACCCAGGAGAGTGAAAAAAAAAAAAAAACACCTCAAGACGAGGATAAAATTGGAACACAAATATGCAAGCCACGGGGGTCGGCCTGAGGAGCACGTGGTCAGTGGTCGTGCAGGGGCTTCGAGATTCCTCCTGCAGGAGCGAAGAGGACTCCATCAACTACCTGACTCACACATGCTCTCGCGTCTCCCGGCTCCTGCCCGTGTCTTTCCAGGTCAGAAGTCCTGTTTTTAGTCTGTTCTCATGGGGAACCTTACTCTTGCTCTCTCCCTTTCTGCCCTCATTTCCTTGCCCTTCCCTGGGTTTATTTTCAGCTGTCTTTTCTTCCTGAAGCTGCAGGGGCTGCACAAAGGAGGCCAGGCTCCCGGCCTCCGGCGCCTCCCCAGCCTGGGTGAACGGGCGGCTCAGCCCCGCCCGGCGGCCTCGGCCCGAGTGGGCAGCCGGGTTTGGAAGCCAGCGCGGAAAGCGACCCGCACCTCGAAGCCGCCGGCGCGGGATGCAGCCGAGCCCCGGCTTCTTCAGAGCTAAGGGACCACTCTGACCTCCCTCGTTACTCCTGGCTCGTTTATAATCAGCTTTTCCATTATCTTGCCGCGAAGCCCTCCCAGAATCACATTAATTGCCTCTAACTACAACTGGGTGATTCATTTATTCTTTCTAATTTGGAAGATCCAAATGGTTTAACCCCTATTTTTATTTTAAAAGCTTTAGGGGTTTTGTAAACTTTGGAGGCCCTCAAGCCAAAGTGGCAGACACAGGCCCATATAAGTCCAAGTGCGTGTGCACAGCGGCACCCACCGTGGCCCGCGCCGTGGTACACGCAGGGCAGACCTGTTGGGTGAGTGGGGAGGTGGGTAATACGATCTGAGGGATGCTATGTAAGCCGCACTGGTTCTGTCATCACCCCCACCAATGACACTGACAGCACCACCACCACCTCCACCTTCATCACCACCCCCACCATCATCATCATCAGCTCCACCACCAACACCACCTTCATCACCATCACCTCCACCACTGACCCCACCACCAATACCAAGACCACCCTCATCACCACCCCCAGCATCCTCATCATCACCTCCACCATCACCTTCATCACCACCCCCAGCATCCTCATCATCACCCCCACCACCACCTTCATCACCACCCCCACCATCCTCATCATCACCTCCACCACCACCACCTCCACCT
>NW_028046905.1:0-425 GCF_054177405.1 Leptonychotes weddellii
AGAGGGCGCCTGGGTGGCTCAGATGGTTAAGCGTCTGCCTTCGGCTCAGGTCATGATCCCAGGGTTCTGGGATGGAGTCCCACATCGGGCGCCCCGCTCAGCGGGGAGCCTGCTTCTCCCTCTGACCCTCTCCCCTCTCATGCTGTTTCTCTCTCGCTCGCTCTCTGAAAAATAAATAAAATCTTAAAAAAAAAAAAAAAAAAGAATTTGTAATACCACCAGGAGGGAATGGGAGGTCGTCAATCCTGACTTCCCACGGCAGGTGATTCCCCGAAGGTCTTGCCAGTGTTACCTCACACTGACCCCAGGGGCAGGGACTTAGAAGGAAGGAGCTGGGCCAGCTTTATCTGCCCCCAGTCGGCACACACGCACGTGTGCACCAGGCTCTGCGCTGAGTGCTTTATATTTCATTTTATTTTGTGTTT
>NW_028046906.1:0-425 GCF_054177405.1 Leptonychotes weddellii
GTACAAAAGTTAGAACTTCACCAGGTGTGGGTTTTGGGATTTGAGAAACAAAACATTTTCTAGTATCTTCTAGCTACAGTATAATCACAAAAACAAGGCTACCCAAACTAAGCAGTTTGTTTGGTTCTTGGATATGCAGTAATTATCATAAAGATTCCAATTTCCCATGAGATCATTAAAAATTTTAATGTGGGGCACCTGGGTGGCTCAGTCAGTTAAGCGTCCGGCTCTTGATTTCGGCTCAGGTCATGATCTAAGAGTCGTAGGACTGAAGCCTGCGTCGGGCTCCGCACTCAGTGGGGAATCTGCTTGAGATTCTCTCTCTCCCTCTCCTTCTGCTCCTCCCTCCACTTGTTCTCTCACTCTTTCTCTTTCTAAAATAAATAAATAGGGCGCCTAGGTGGCTCAGTTGGTTAAGCGACTGC
>NW_028046907.1:0-425 GCF_054177405.1 Leptonychotes weddellii
ATCCCTTAACTGTATCCCACTCATGCTGGGGCCCCAATCTCTATGTCTCCATCTCTACCTGGGTCTGTGCACATGTCTGCAAGAGATACCAAGAACATAATTTCAAGATGGTATTTCTATTTCAGTATCCACAGCTTTTCTTTTTCCATGTCCTTTTCCACCCTCTTTGTGATCCCTTTTCCCCAGAAAGGTCAAGTTCTGCCCAAGTGCCTCTCTTGATCAAACCCTACTTTTAGGGAATAAAATAAGTGCATTTATTGAACACTAACTATGTGGCAGGCCCTATTCTAAGCACTTTACATGGATTGGCTTGATTAATCCACAGAAACCCAATAGATACTATTATAACTTCCATTTTGCTGATGGGTATACCAAGGCTTGGGGAAATTCAAGAACAGCCCAAGTTCACCTAATTAGTAAGTGCT
>NW_028046909.1:0-425 GCF_054177405.1 Leptonychotes weddellii
CAGACGGCTTTGAGGAGTCTCAGTATCTCCACCTTGTTCTTGATAGTTTTTCCTGTGGCGGTTAGGAGGCCCATTTCCTTGTAGATGGCTCCATTTATATGTACAGTAGCGAAGACGTACCAAGAGTCAGTGTAGATGTTGACTCGTTTGCCTTCACCAAGGGTGAAGGCTCGGACTAAGGCATACGATTCAGCTCATTGAGCTGACCATCCATCTGGTAATGCCTTAGCTTCTAGGACTTCAGTGGTTGTGGTTACTGCATAACCTGCTTACTGGGCACCCTCCTATAGGTAACTGCTGCCATCGCTGAACAGCGTGAGTTCTGGATTCTTTATGGCTTGATCCCGCAGATCTGGACAGCACTCATAGACTTCATCAGTCACCTTGGAGCAGTCATGGTCTGGTTCCCCCTCTTCCGTGGGGAG
>NW_028046910.1:0-425 GCF_054177405.1 Leptonychotes weddellii
TGGGTAAAAGTTCTGTCAAAGGAGACATAAAGTTCCCTAATCTCAGATAACACCGTGTCCATCCCTTTGTCCTCACAGATTGAAATATGTCCTTATTGTGTGCCTATTTGTCCCGTGGCAGCCTGCCCCTCTGGACTGAGAACGCAGGAGTCTGCTTCTCCCTCTCCCTCTGTCTCTCCTCTTGCTTATGCTCACTCTCTCTCAAATAAATAAAGTCTTTTCGTTAAAAAAAAAGGGGCGCCTGGGTGGCTCAGATGGTTAAGCGTCTGCCTTTGGCTCAGGTCATGATCCCAGGGTCCTGGGATCGAGTCCCGCATCGGGCTCCCTGCTCCTTGGGAGCTTGCTTCTCTCTCTCTCTCTCTGTCTCTCATGAATGAATAAATAAAATCTTTAAAAAAAAAAAAAAAGCATGAAAGTGAGAAGAG
>NW_028046911.1:0-425 GCF_054177405.1 Leptonychotes weddellii
AGTTATTCCCTGTAGCCTCCAGAAGAACTTAGAGCAGTTGGCACCTTGATTTTAGCCCAGTGGAAATGATTTTAGACTTTCAAACTTCAGAGTTGTAAGAGAATACATTTTTATTGTTTTAAGCCACCAAGTTTGTGGTAATTTTTTAGGAAACCAATAAAAACAATTAAATGAAAGATTAAAAAGCAGATGTATCTAGAAATACAGTAGAAATTAAAATTTTATGAAGAAAAAGTTATGCTGAGCCAGTAAGTTTTAAAACTCTGAGAAAAAGGAACAACTTAATAGACAAAATAAATTATCAAAAATAACTCAAGAAGAAATAGAAAAACTAAATAGATCTAGAGTCACTAAAGTAATTTGATAATTAGAAATAAAAATTCCTAAAGCATTAGTAAAAGAAGGGGAATTTTAGCCTGCATGAG
>NW_028046912.1:0-425 GCF_054177405.1 Leptonychotes weddellii
AAAAAAAAAAAAAACACTTAACTATTCTCTAATTAAGTTTAAATAAAATAAGATCACTTTCTTATAAATTATGATATCAAATGAGCGATGAAAACAGTTCAGGTATTAACACTAAATCATTCTGGTTTGTTAAATTGAAGCATTTCCATCACAATGTAAAAGTATGTTACACAGCCCCTTCTGTGTTTGCCCTATCTATCGCTGTGGACCATCCTTTAAAAAAAAATTTTTTTTTTTAATACAAAGCATAGCAATGTGGTTAAAAGACTCTCTTTAGTGAATGTAACTTTGGAAACTATCTTTGTTGTCTGGGTGGGTGGGTGGATGGTTGGATGAGGTGGGTTGGGTGGGTGGTTGGATGAGGTGGGTTGGTTGGCTGGAGTTGAGAGAAGGCAGATGATGTACTGACGGAAGGAAGTTTTTAG
>NW_028046913.1:0-425 GCF_054177405.1 Leptonychotes weddellii
AAAAAAGTGCGGTCAAGTCCTAACCCCTAGCACCTGAGAAGGAGACCTTAATGGCCAAAAGGGCCTTTATACAGTGTTAAGGTAAAATGAAGTCATTAGGATGGGTCCTAACCCAATATAAAGGGTGTCCTTATAAAAAGGGGAAATTTGGACACAGAGACAGACACACACAAAGCGAAGGTGATGTGAAGACACAGGGGAGAATCCCATCTACAAGCTAAGGAACACCTGCGGCTCACAGAAGCTAGGAGAGGGCCGTTCTCCCTCACAGCCCTCAGGAGGAACCAACCGTGTGAATGCCTTGACTTCAGACTGCGGGCCTCCCGAACTGACAAGTGATAAACTCAGTGGTTTAAGTCCCCTGCTGTGTGGTACTCTGTTACAGCAGCCCAGAAAGCAGATACACCCCCTGTCCCTGAGACACC
>NW_028046914.1:0-425 GCF_054177405.1 Leptonychotes weddellii
TAGAACTATGTCTGAGGGGGAAGAAGTGAAAAAAATAATGTTCCCTGATTCCTGAAGGCCAATTTAAGAAATCACCACCAAACTTGAAGCTACTTCTTTTTGGAGGGGAAAGGGCAGGTAGTAATGGAAACAGACTCAATATTAGGGAGTTTTTTCAAAATACCCATAGCTGAACACCACTCTAGACTTAACTGAATCAAAATCCTGACAGAATAGGGTCTCCTTGGGGGCCAAGCAGAGATACTTCGAAAAAACTTCTCTGGTAACTAATTCATACCACCATTCACTGATGAGCACTATTGCTCTAGATAAGCTAGATGGTGACTAATAGTCCACAGGAATTAAGTTGTCAATTGGAAAGAAAAGGTTATATGCAAAGACTAGGAGTAGAACATTCAGTCAAATGGAAAACCAAGATCTCATGA
>NW_028046915.1:0-9276 GCF_054177405.1 Leptonychotes weddellii
TGGAACGTTTTTCCATTTCTTTGTGTCTTCCTCAATTGATTTCATGAGTATTTTATAGTATTCTGAGTACAGATCCTTTGCCTCTTTGGTTAGATTTATTCCTAGGTATCTTCTGGTTTTGGATGCAATTGTAAATGGGATCGACTCCTTAATTTCTCTTTCTGCCAGCTCCATTTTCTTTCCAGTTTCTGAACATGTGCAGTTTACTCAGCTGTGGCCATAATGCACATGGAGTTGTGGGACCTCGGTTTCCTCTGGACAATGTATCATAAGCACTTGTCTGTGCTGGTATTTGGATGTCACAATCATAATTTTAATGGCTGAGTAATATTTCAGTTTCTTAATACTGATAAATAAAATGTTAGCATGTCTGTGAACAAAATAACATTGTACCATAGAGGAAGAAATACAACTCGATGCTTTAGGCATTTAAAAAGGTAAATGTTATAACATGCACGGCCACAATAGCCTATGCCCATATACTTTAAAATTCATTCAATATATTAGAATAAAATCAGTTTATCTCATTGTTGCATCCTTAATTTCCAGTTGGCAACATGAACTCCCCCTCTCCTGGGTCTTGTTGGGTCAGTACATTAAAACAGAGATATTAAACTCATTCTCTCTGTCATTCTCAGGGTCCCCTGCATTCCCACAGTTTAAAGTTTATTTTAAACTGTATCCTTTCCCACATTCTTTGGGTTTTTTTAGATAACGTGCATGTAATTAGGAAAATAAATTCCGAGATGGAAGCTGCTTTTGCAGGGATGGGTACATTGCAGAGCAGCCAAGGTCTGTAGAAGGAGGTATTCTTCCTCTGTTCTTATTCTGTGGGAATAAAGCAGCATCAACATTTTAGAATAGTTAGGGAAATAAAAATCCAAAACACTGAGTAAAAATTAGTCCTGCTAGCCTCTTCGTTGTCTTTGAGTAGCTCAAACATATCCCCACATGCATTTAGGTCTTATTCAGCCTTAATTTGGTTATTGCCTTTTTTGGAAGGATGCAAGCAAGCTACAAGACTTGCTTCAGTTCAGTTGAGCATATTGCTGACCTGACATGTGCACTGAGGAGAAAATGGAGAATGGGCACAGCCCTGCCATCGGGAGCCCAGTCTTGGGAGGGACACAGATAGGAGAAAGGCTGTCAACTGGCAGGTTTCTACTTTGGTGGTGGGAAACACCTGGCTTCCGTGTGTCCAGGCCAGGAAGGAGACGGTCTTTCATGGAGGCTAAGACCTAAGTGAAACCAGATGAGTTTCACTTTTATTTCATAGCATGGCATCACCAGGAGTTAGTTCCACCAAATATTGCTTCTGATGCATTCTTGTGCTACTTTCCTAGGCCCTGGTAAGTGACAGGAACGCGAGGAACTTCTTTTGTACAGATACATAGCCTCTGGGCATTTCCTCAGTAACCCTCACACCACCACACAAGGGCAAGAATGCTTGTCTCTTTTATTCTCTGCCTGGAACAGTGTCTGGAACATAGTAGATAATAAACACATGTCGATCGAATGAATGGATGATTGAATTGGCATTTTACATAATAGATTCTTGTATTAAATTCTTATAAGAAGTGGTCTTAATATACAATGTAGGTATCATATCTTAACATGGAAACTACAAAACTTACCCAACACCCAGTTATTAACTGGTATTTACTGCTCATCAGTTAGCATGCTGGGCTCAGAGGGCACAATGACACAGCTCTGTCCTTGCAGGGAGCTACTGCTGTCTGGTGGGAGATACGAGATGGACGCTGGCACAGAAAATACAGTGTGAGCTAGAGGTAGGCTAAGTTAGAGTGAGGACCTTCAGAGACTAAGCTCATGGCCCATCCTCAATAAATGTGTGATAGAAACTACAGTTAGAATCCTTGGTGCAGGGATTCCTGAATTAACAACGCTGTGTGATGCTCCATGGGCTCCTACGACTTGTTCCGGGATGTGAGAAGTTCTGTTGATGACCATGCTAGAAGGCGGCAGAAGCTGAGTAAAGCTCTGTGTCTCCACTCGTGGCTGGAATCTGAATGACCTGTTGTGTTTAAGCCTGTTGGTCAATGGTGATCACCAGCTCAAGTTGGAAATTTTATGTGACAGGTGACAGTAGTAATAATACTTCAGTAATGCTGTTTGAGCATTTCCTGTGTGCCCAGCCCTCACTGAGATTATTCGTATTCCTTATCTTGTCTTGTACCTACTCTGCAGATGAGAAACCAGGATTCAAAACGGCAAGTTGTCTGTGTGAGCTTGGAGCTGGTGGACAGTAGGGCCAGCGTCTCACCGGCATTTGCGCTCCAGATCTGGTATTTGTTTGATCGTAGCAGCTCACGTCGACTTAACGTGTATGTGCGTGGGCTCAGTCACCCCCGGTGCGGGCCCTGGCGCGGCTATGGTGAAACGGCACCCTGCGCTGTGTGGCTAGAACCGCAGCGGAGAAGAGCTGGTCCCCATGGGCCCCAGCCGACCGGAGACCCTGCGGGGCTTTGAAACAGCACGACAGACGGTCTGCAGCTCTGCTCTGCACTGGCTGGTGGTTTCCTCACCAGCAGTGTTGCACGTCAGTCCTGCACTCACTCAATCGTGACGGCTTAAGGGCAGAACGGTTTTAAAATAACTGGTAAGCCATGAAGCCTGAAACACACTGGTAACATCTTTCGTTTGATTTAAATGACAGTGTAGACGTTTTTACATGTTAAAGAAAAGCATCGCTCACCACTTTTAACTAATACAATTATATGTTTTAAAATTTTGTTTTATTGGTGTTTTACTTAGATTATTTGATCACTTTCTTCCTGGTATGACACAAGGCGTATTGTTTTGACTTACGCTGTGACCAGTAGGAATTTTGGGGGCATCTGGTGGAGAGATCAGCCTATCAGAATCTACACTGGCCCAACAGAACTTAAGTGGGTGTGGGTCTTAACTAACAAGGAACGCCAGCTTCTCGTCCGTGGAAGCCAGATGAGGTCTGGAGAGACGGGCCAGCAGGACCCTCTGAGCAAGGAACAGTGTGTTCACAGCATGGCTTTGACCTGGCTGAGAAAAGAAAGAAATCACTCAAGACTGGCTTCTTTTCTTTCAAACTTATGTCCAAGTCTGGGTAGCTTTCCCAGAAATATTGTTTTAATATCTGATGAGCCAACAGCCTAAGGGCTGCAGACAATCTTCAGGTGGTCCTTGCGAAACCCAGCGAGAAGGGCCCCTTGCCTCCAGCGAAGTCCTTGCTGTCTCTACTTTCCACCTTTTGCTGACGTGGCCCACAAGAACTGTGTGTGAAGAGAGACAGCTTTGTTTTCACTGTTATGATAACAAAAACAATTCTGAAATCATTTAAATGTGCATATAAACCATACAGAGAAGCCAAACACAACAGTGACCCAGCCAAGTACAGCAATTTAGCCATGACCCCTAAGAATGCCAAAGAAAGACTCAGGCCTTAGAGATATATTCAAACAGCACTTAAAAATATGCAGACTTTTTAAAAAAAACTCTATGCAAAAAATTCAAATGCAATTTTGTACTTTTTTATTTTGAAATAAATTTAGGCTTGGGGCACCTGGGTGGCTCAGTTGGTTAAGCGACTGCCTTCAGCTCAGGTCATGATCCTGGAGTCCCGGGATCGAGTCCCGCGTCGGTCTCCCTGCTCAGCGGGGAGTCTGCTTCTCCCTCTGACCCTCCCCCTCTTATGCTCTCTCTCTCTCTCATTCTCTCTCTCAAATAAATAAAATCTTTAAAAAAAAAAATTCTTGAAATAAATTTAGGCTTACAGGAAATTCGCAAAAATAAATAAATTTTTGTGTGTTTTTTTAGATTTCCCACATACCCATCTTCCTCTCATGTTAATATCTTATGTGACCAAGGTACAATTATCTAAACTATTTTTTTTTTAAGATTTTATTTATCTGAGAGAATGGGAGACAGAGAGCATGAGAGGGGAAGGGTCAGAGGGGGAAGCAGACTCCCCACTGAGCAGGGAGCCCAATGCGGGACTCGATCCCAGGACTCCAGAATCATGACCTGAGCCGAAGGCAGTTGCTTAACCAACTGAGCCACCCAGACGCCCAATTATCTAAACTATTAACTGAATTACATATTTTATTTGGATTTCATGTCTTTCCACTGTTGTCTTCACTGTTCTAGGATCCAGCTGCAGGCCCCACACTGCCTCTGGTTGCCATGCCTCCTTGGTCTCTCCCTGTGTCAACAGTTCTCAGTCTCTTCATGTCTCTCATGAGAGGAAGAGGACTTGTGGAGACTGTCCCTCAATATCTTGCCCTTGAGGATGTTAACCCTGATTGCTTGCTGGTTTCTCTTATGCTCAGGTTTCTGTTTCTCCCCTTGTAATCAAGTGTGTTGACTAACCCATTATACGCACATTCCTGCATTTAAATATCCATATGCATATTAGAAAACCATGAGTTCATATTGATGCCTCTGATTCTAATCCAAGACTTGGGTTTGCTCCTTACCCTGGCCTGTATTTGTAACTTCTTCTTCTGAGGATGAGAACCATAGCTCTCATATCTTCAGGTATTTTCCTGTTTCTTCAACCGTCTTACGTACATGAAGTCTTTCTTAATGGCTCTCCCACACCACTAAACAGATAATTTACCAACTAGAACATAGTACTTGTGCATAATTTTTAAATTTCTTTGTTACATTTACACTACCTGATCAAAATGCTGTCAGAGTGAAGTCAGCAAGTTCCTTCTCTTCCCAGGCCTCTGGCTCACATACACCATTCACTCGTAAGACAGTGACTGTACTGGGTGGTTTTCCGCTCATTTTATGTCACTTTTGTGATCTTTGATTCTGTTTAAAGTGAAGTTTTATTTACATGGTGGCTTTCCAAAGACCTCTGGTGAATTTGATGGAAAACCGCCCTGTGGAGGTGAATGTTGGCATCATGCACCTCCGGTGTTCATCTGGGCTCTTGTGTGGTGCAGAGGCATTTCTGAAAATACTCTAAGCAGAGACTGATTCCAGACAGGCACAAGATCTAACTACAGATCATTCCGAGTCAGACACATCCCACCTTTCCCTGGCTGCACCCCAGACACACACAGGGATGCTTTTATCTATGTGATCTGTTTCTTTGGTCAAAGGCAGCTTCAAGTTCTAGCAGAGACTAGAAGGGTAAAACTCCAGGCACCAGCGTGAGGCTCATACAAGAGGAGAAAAGTGTGTTTTGTGAAAATGGATACATGGAGACTTTCAGATCCACAGGAATACGTGGGGCTTATCAAGGCTCGGCGTCAGTCCACAGATCTCTCTTCCGCATGTTGTGGACTTGTCTGTTGTTCTCACCATTGTCCCCACCTTGAGCAGCTGGGGACTGACCTTCCCTGATGGTTTTCAGTGCAGTGCTGAACTCCAGCTTTTTCTGAGGGCCTCCAGGGGCCACTGAGTCTCTTGGGGGGAGGCTTGGGAGGTGGGGCTGGGAGTGTCACCACTTGAAAACACTCAAACCCTCTGTTTTTACCAAGGATCAGTGATTTTCCTTGAATAAATGTTTTTCAGCTTGTCTTATGCTTATGGTTAATTTTTGGAGTTCAGAAATGGTTGTTTTTGACAATTTTGTCAAGGTTTTTCATTGCTTTTTGGAGAGAGAATTATGCTGAGCTTCTTATTCTGCCTTTTTGCTAATCCCCAGCCAACACAAAAATGTTGCCTAAAATAGATATTTTAGAAGATAAATAGATAAAGACAGAAGATAAATAGAAGATTGACTGTGAGGTAGGGGTATGGTAATTCTTAAATTCTTAAACCCCCACATTTGCTTTTTTAAACCAATCTTTTGCCACTCTAATTTATTCAATTCGGGGAGTGGGCTGTGGGGAGGGGAGAAAATGCTGACTTATTTTTACCCTGATTGAATTATATCATATTAGGTTTGGCCTTGTGCTCTAGTTTGTAAAGATATTTGGAGAGTGAAATATCATTTTACATATTTGTGATTTCTGCCAAATTTGCTTAATCTAAGAATATGATAATCAAGACTTTTATAGTGAAACCCAACATGCTAATGAAAATTTTGAATAGGAATAGGCCTAGGAAGGCCAATTATTATTTTAATTTTCCATAGTGTTTCTACAGTGCAGCATTGCATTTCTCAGATTAGGTTTATGTTATAAGCCTTCCAAATGTACCTTAAGTGAAATTAAGTCAATAATATGTTTCATAGATTGTACATAGCATTATTTGTTTTGTAGCTTAGAGAAGATCAAACACTAAGCTGACTTTCAGATTGATCCATACAATCCGTTTCTGTGAAATCTCCGAAAACAGCTGTACCACGCCAGCAGCAGCTTTCTCCTGTAATGCGAGCTTTGAGACTCATGTGAATGACAGATCGTTGCCGTATTTTCATAAAAGTGGGTGTCAAGATCTCCCACGTACTATTTCCCAAACATTAATCATTTCAGAAGAGAATTCGGTTTTTTGGTTTTGATGTTAAGCCATTCTCCAAAAACCAACTCATGTGTTTGAAAAATCACAATTATTTTACCTCTTCTCATTATCAAATTCTCATTAATTTATAATCAAGATCAAGAACATCTTTTTAAAAATGCTTCTGTTTCCAAAAGCCTTCCACAATTTCTGTTACTAGGAGCGATGGATTGTATTTCTGTTGTACTATGCTATTTCGTAATGTCTAGAAAGAAAGCAGAAAAAGCCTATTTTTCACTCACTACTGCCACCTGGTTTGAGAAAATATTTATGAAGTATTGAAAATATTTCAACTTGAAATATTTTCAGGGACTTTCTATAAAATGAGAATGTAGTACTCTGCTCCTAACATAACTGACAATGGTCACTGTCATTTTAAATTTTCAGCCTTCTTCATGGTACATATCTCAGGGTGTGAGTGGAAGTGAAGCTTAGAAAATACAGTTTTTCTTTGGTTTTATTCATATTACCCAAAATTCAGAACATAAGCAGCAGATGATTTAGTTACTGAAGTCTTTAAATATTTATCTATATTTATAAGTGCTCATGCCTATATTTTGTATGATCTACATAATGTAGATTTTTATTAAAAGACTACCTTTTGTCTTATCTTAACTAGTACAATTTATGAAACATGTATTTGGTGTGATATTTGTATATTTTTTCTAATTCACACAAAAATACTGACACCTTAACATTTGAACATGTCAATCCAGACTCTCAGTTTGAAGGTAACTGAATAAGTGAGCATTCCCCCTTTATCCTCTGGGAAATCACTAAAGGGCAATGCATTTTTAAAAATTGATGAAAACTCCATTTTCAACAAAACACGGTGGCAGGCATAATCTGCAGACTCCATGTGAATTCTAAGGAATGTCAAACAGAACTGAGGTCAGACCACAGTGCGCAGAGAGAACCTGAGGGCAGGTGTGGAAGAGCCAGCAGACCCACTTCTTGATGCTGAGGAGCAAAAGCTGGACAGAAGGCCACTAGGGAAGGCTTGCTGAACACCCAACCCAACCCTGTACCAGCTCTTTTCGCATAGCAGAAAAGGTGGATGTGCACAGGGAATCAAGAAACAAATCACATATGCAGAAAGCAGTGCCCTTCTGTGCAGAAGAAAAGGTGAGTTTCTGCATCATACAAACCATGTGAGAAACAGTATAACTCCTCTCACCTCAGAGGAAACTCTGGAAAATACTGGCTCATGAAACACCTGCTCATTCAATGATTAGGAACATACAAGAAAAGGGACAATCATAACAAAGGAGGAAGGAAGGAAGAAGGAAGTAGAGGGGAGGGAAGGAAGAAAGGAGGGAAAGAGGGAGCGGGAGGGGAAGGGAGGAAGGAGGGAGGGTGGAAGTAGCGAGGGAGGGAAGGAAGGAAACTGCAAAACTAAGTAGAATCCCAAATTGTTTCCAATAGATTGGTATTGCAACTAAACATTTCATCAATCCCACAAAAATCAATGCTATAGTAAAAGATCATGAAGCAGAAAAGCAAAATCTTAAGGAAGAGATAGTGAGATAACAGAGAAGATGAAGCATGAATGGGTAGAAATCAGAAAAGTAAGTTCCCCTCCCACATGGTAGCAAACCCAGAAGCAGCATCAGGGTAGATGAATCACCTCAGGAAACTCAATAGAAAGAAAATTTAAAGCTGAAAACAAGTGAGGAAAGGTTTAAAAGACTCTATTTCCAACAGTGAGTCAGGCTTCAAACTCTTCATGATCATGTGGATCAGAAAGGACAAACAGGAGTGCCACGGAAGCAATGTTGACCTGGCACAAAGAAGGGGTTCAGAGAGCAAACAGAGCCAGGGCTCCTGCTGGGTGGGCCACGCCTGAGCTGCCTGGACCCATATTGGACTCCAGCAGGAGCCTGAGCTGCATGCGGAACACAGGACAGCCAACGCTGTGGCCCAGAGGCTGGCAGGAGACCCCAAACAACTTGAAACTCCAAACGGTTACGCATTGCCATAAGAATAAGTGAGAAATGAGCTCCACACACAGAAGGAAAAGGAAGCCTGGGTCACACAGCCAGGCTTGGGGGCCAGGCTCACACCACTCATGTGGTCCAAATCACTCGATGAGGCCTTTCAGTGCAAAGTGCTTTTGGATTGTTAGAGCACCCAGGCCATCAGCAGACACAAATTTTCTCTGGAGGTCGGCAACCTGAAGCCAAGACACAAATATAGTTGCCAGGAAATCAATCTGTTTCCTATCAAAAAACACAAAACCAGCACAAGGCGTTGGGGGTAAGAAACAGCAAAGAACTGAACAAAGTAAAGGGCTTACAGAGGACTTGCAGCATTGGAGTTATCATACACGAGATATAGTCATATGGTTACACAAATAAAGCAGAAGCTAGAAGATACAAGCTAGGACAAGAGGCAATAAAGAAAGGAAGCACATTTGAAAATTCAACTAGTAAAACTTCAATAAATAAAAGGTGGTAAGAATTGAAATTTAAAACTTGATGGTGCATTAAGCAGCAGATTGGCCACAATTGAAGATGAATAGTAAACAAAAGGATGTGTCTGAATACATTATTCGAAGGACAGTCTGATGAGACCAAGAGATGGAAAGATGAAGAAGTATAAAAAGTATGGTCATGGGCGCCTGGGTGGCTCAGTTGGTTAAGCGACTGCCTTCTGCTCAGGTCATGATCCTGGAGTCCCTGGATCAAGTCCCGCATCGGGCTCCCTGCTCGGCAGGGAGTCTGCTTCTCCCTCTGACCCTCCCCCCTCTCATGTGCTCTCTCTCATTCTCTCTCTCTCAAATAAATAAATAAAATCTTTAAAAAAAAAAAAGAAAAAAAGAAA
>NW_028046916.1:0-425 GCF_054177405.1 Leptonychotes weddellii
GGAGGAGGTGAGGTCATGAGGCTGGAGCCCAGTGGTCAGATCAGAGCCCTTGTAAAGGGACCCCAGGGAGCCCCCAGCCCCTTCTCCATGTGAAGGTCCAGGGAAGATGCCCCCTGGGCACCAGGCCCTCACTGACCCCAGCCCCTTCCGCTCTGCTATGTACAAGCCGCCTAGTCTTGGTTTTCTGCTGCACCGCCCGAGTGGACAGAGAGATGCTGGGGATGTGGGTGAACAGCGTGGAGATTAAACCACTCCACAGACAAGAGACATCGCAGCAGTGGGAGAACCAGTGAGGGACGGGTGAGGCCTGGGGTGGGGCCAGCCGAGCAGGAGAGAAGATGCGGGAAAGTCAGAGACCATGGGTGACGGAACCAGTAGGGTTTGGGAATTCATGCACAGAGTGAAGGACGGGGCGTCGGGGCTGA
>NW_028046917.1:0-425 GCF_054177405.1 Leptonychotes weddellii
CAGAATAAGATTGTATTTGAAGATAGGGCCTTTGAAGAGGCGGTTCAAGTTAAAATGAGGGAATAAGGTTGGGGCCTCATGCAGTAAGACTGGTGTCCTTATAAGAAGCGGAGATTAAGACACATGCAAGTACAGAGGCAAGATGAAGTGAAGGCACGGGAGGAAGGCAGCCATCTACAAACCAAGGAAAGTGGCCTCAGAAGAAGCGAACCCTGCTGACACCTTGATCCCGGACTTCTAGCCTCCAGAATCATGGGCAAATGCCCGTTGTTTAAGCCCCCTGGTCTGTGGTAATTTGTTATGGCAGTCCTAGCCATCTACTATATCTCTAAAGAGGACATCCTAATTTAAATAAACAACTTGAGATAGAATAGCAACATACTACAGTCTGCTAGCTGGGTGATTATTGCTTGATTTCATCTATA
>NW_028046918.1:0-425 GCF_054177405.1 Leptonychotes weddellii
CCTAAAATTGAGTTTCTACTAAACTGACGTCGTCTTTGTCCTTAGGAGCTACTTCTCTTGACTTCCCACTTTCTGTTGATGGCACCAGCCAACTCCAGTCACCCCGGCTCAAAATCCCCAAGTTTCTCTTTGTCTCCTCTGCCTTATCCCTGAATATTGCTAATGTCCATTGAGTCCATGCCCACCTTCTCTGCCCCTACCACCAGCACCTGAGTATACTTGATAACCTCCTACCAAATTGCACTGACAACAGTAATAGTTGCTGTTATAGCAGCCAACATTTGTGCCTTTGCCACCTGTGAGCTCCTCGGTTGCAAAGTGCTTTACATTGATTTTCCCATTCAGTTCTTACCATACCCCTACCAAGTAGTTGCTATTATTGTCATACTCTATAAATTAGCTTTCTAACATCTTCCCAGCTTCAA
>NW_028046919.1:0-425 GCF_054177405.1 Leptonychotes weddellii
CAATTACCCTGCCTCACATGAACCCCTTAGCTTCATGTAGAAGTAGGAAAGTTCTCTGTCAGCTGTTCACTTACATGTGTGACAGGCTGGAGGGTGTGAGTGGCTCCTGGTGCTCTAGCCCTGTTGCTGGAGACACAGCTAATCACATACAGATGACAGATCCTTATATGAAGAAGCCACCCATCCATCCATCCATCCACCCATCCATCCACCCACCCATCCATCAACCCACCCACTCATTCATCCACCCATCCATCCATCCATCCACCCATCCATTCATCCACCCATGCACCCATCCATCCATCCACCCACCCATCCATCCATCTACCCACCTGTCCATCCATCCACCCACCCAACCATCCTTCCATCCATCCATCCATCCACCCACACATCCACCCATCCATTCATTCACCCACCCATCCATC
>NW_028046920.1:0-425 GCF_054177405.1 Leptonychotes weddellii
CTTTTTCTTACATATTCAAAATTAAGACATTTTTCCTCAAAGTAAAGCACCAAGAACTTTCCTTTTTTTGGTCTGTCTATAAAGGAGGTCAGCCGGTGTTGAGAATTCTAAGATAGAGGAATCTTATTTTAAAAACAGCTCAACAAGCAATGTCCACAATAGCCAAACTATGGAAAGAGCCAAGATGTCCATCAACAGATGAATGGATAAAGAAGATGAGATATATATATATATATATATATAATGGAATATTATGCAGCCATCAAAAGGAATGAAATCTTGCCATTTGCAGCGACGTGGATGGAACTGGAGGATATTATGCTGAGTGAAATAAGTCAATCAGAGAAAGACATGTATCATATGATCTCACTGATATGAGGTATTCTTAATCTTAGGAAACAAACCAAGCGTTGCTGGAGTGGTGG
>NW_028046921.1:0-425 GCF_054177405.1 Leptonychotes weddellii
GAATTCATGAGTTTTTTTCCCTGCAGTTTACGTGGGTACTAAATCTCAGCCTCTGCCCCACCCTGGTCACTGTAGTAAACAATCAAGCTATTACTCTTGTTTGTGTTCTTTTCTAAACTTTGGGGATTTCCTTTTCATTCTGTATGTGTGTGCAGGCGTGCACACATGCAGCCTTTTCTGGAGAAAGACATAGACAGAGAAAATGAAAAGGAAATGTAAATACATTTTCTAGGAACCAAAGCCAAATTTGAAGCCACATAAATATTTAAATGTAGGGTGGCGGAGCAAGATGGCGGAGGAGTAGGAGACCTGGATTTCGTCTCCTCTCAGGAATTCAGCTGGATAGGGATCAAACCATTCTGAACACCTACAAACTCAACAGGAGATCGAAGAAAAGAAGAGCAACAACTCTCTCATCAGAAAAG
>NW_028046922.1:0-425 GCF_054177405.1 Leptonychotes weddellii
AGCCGTCAAATTGTATCATATGTAGTAGACACACAAGTAATTATCCCAGGGCCTGCACACAGTGGCAGAGAGACAATATACCCCAATGGATCCCTGCTGTTCCAGAACATCAACCTGAAGGACACAGGATACTACACCATACAAATCATAAAGAGAAATGCTCAAGTTGATCAAGGAACAGGACAGCTGCGCGTATTCCGTGAGTAATGCCTCTCTCACCTCTGGTGTTGGGTAGGATGAATTCTACTTCACACACACAGGATTCACAGGTCTGAACTGGGCCTCCATTCCCCTCCTCATTATGTCCTGTGGGGGGTTCGAGCATTTAGTACAGGACACACACAGTGGAGACAACTTAATTAGATTAGAATTCCTTTCCCAGAATCCAGATTCAGGGTCTAGAACTCTGCACGCCCCAGGCAGGA
>NW_028046923.1:0-425 GCF_054177405.1 Leptonychotes weddellii
GGGGGGGGTGGAACCCTCATGGGACAGTGTGGCCTCAGGACCCTTGGGGTCACAGAAAGACCGGGGGTGCCTGAATGTGGCAGAACTCCCAGGTATCGCAGCGGGGAAGCTGGCTGCAGAGACAGAGCCAAGGAGTGGGCTCTCAGCTTGGAGTTGCCATAAATCGTGATCCGCGGCACAATCGGGCCACTGCTCCTCCAGCAGGGACCCAACAAGCGGCAAATCCGGGGAGACTCCCCTTTCTCCCCCAGGAGGAGCAGCAAGGCTGCACACCGTAGTGATCTGCTGGGTTTGGAGACTCCACACGGTGTCGTGTGCCAGAGATAGAAATGCTCCGTCACAGGCCGGGTGAGCACGGAGTGCAGCCAGAGACCGGGGAGACAGGAGCGATTGACTGCTTTTCTCTGGGGGTTCACTGAGGAGTG
>NW_028046924.1:0-425 GCF_054177405.1 Leptonychotes weddellii
TCTACTCTCCAGAGAGAACACTTGTTAAAGCATCTGGCTCTAAATGACTGAGTAAATAATGATGACCAAGGTTAGACATAAGTATTTCAATTTTACTATCCCAGTGTGTTGTTTGGTTCTGCTAGTAACACAAAGAAAGGGAGAACTAATTGTCACTGCTATCCTTAAAAGTTAAATAGGTACTCTGAACTTCATTTTTCATATGTTAATAGAAAATATATTTCCTAAAACAGCATCCTTATAAAGTCTAATCACACTTCTACTTCTGTACATCCAGAACAAAAATGTCATTCTCCTGCTTTCCAACTCATTAAATGGCAAGTACTTCTCTCAATTGTCCTTACGTAATAACTAGTTTAAGTAGAAATTATATTCCCTCTTTGAAAATTTTGTAATTGCATTCTAGAAATTCTTTTTTTTTTTTT
>NW_028046925.1:0-425 GCF_054177405.1 Leptonychotes weddellii
CGAACGCACAGAACATTGTCTATCCACAGCTTGGCTTTATACTAAAATTCAGCTGCTACAGAGGAGGCTTGTAATATCATTTTTAGTCCCCTCCCTGCTTTGTTAGTGACACAGGCCAAGTGGGAGAGCAGACACAGACCCTCACATGAGCAGAGTGACATGTGACAGTGACCCCCGGGGTGGGGTGGGTGCTGCGGGCTGTGGGGCCGACCCCCGAGCAAATCATTCTCCGTGGGCAGTGGAGACCTGGCAGGGAAGATGTCACACACACTAGACTGTGTGCATGACCAGACATCTTATGGCTACAGTAGACTCACATCAGACAAGAGGAGCGTGCGCGGGTGTGAGGAATCCATGACAGGGAAATAAATGGGAAAACAAAGAAGGAACATGTCAGACATGCTGAGGAGGGGGTCCCATAGGAC
>NW_028046926.1:0-9275 GCF_054177405.1 Leptonychotes weddellii
ATATACAATGGAATATTACTCAGCCGTCAGAAAGGATGAATACCCAACTTTTACATCAACATGGATAGGACTGGAGGAGATTATGCTAAGTGAAATAAGTCAAGCAGAGAAAGTCAATTATCATATGGTTTCACTTATTTGTGGAACATAAGGAATAGCATGGAGGACATTAGGAGAAGGAAGGGAAAAATGGGGTGGGGGGGAATTGGAGAGATGAACCATGAGAGACTATGGACTCTGAGAAACAAACGGTTTTAGAGGGGAGGGGGGAGGGGGGATTGGTTAGCCCGGTGATGGGTATTAAGGAGGGCACGTACTGCATGGAGCACTGGGTGTTATATGAAAACAATGGATGGATCACCACATCAAAAACCAATGATGTATTGTATGGTGACTAACATAACATAATAAAATTTAGAAAATAAATAAATAAAAATAAAAAATAAAAATAAAAATAAAATTTTTAAAAATATATAGACCTTAGCACCCCTCAGTCAATAATTGATAGATGAAGCACACAGAAAAGCAGTAAAGATATAGACAAAGCCAAACAGCAGTATCAATCAACTTACATATATAGATTCACCGCAGTCCCAGTCAAAATCCCAGCAAGCTGTTTTGTATTTATCAAACTATAAAGTTTATGTGATGCCATGAACCATACTGAGTCCCCATCAAAATTCATCCATCATAGCCTTAACCCCAATGTGACTGTACATGGAGATAGGACCTTTCTGGAAGTAATTAAGGTTAAATAAGGTCTTACCTAAGAGTAGGGCCCTGGTCCAATAGGACTAGTGTCCTTACAAAAAGAGACAGCCATCTGAGGACACAGTGAGAAGTCAGCTGTCTGCAAACCAGGAAGAGCACTCTCACCAGATCCCAACCATGCTGGCACACTAATCCTGGCCTACCAGCCTCCAGAGCTGTGAGAAGGTATATTTCTATTGTTCAACCCACCAGGTTTATGGTATTTTGTTATGGTAGCCCAAGCTGGCGAATAAATATGGAAAGGCAAAAACAAAAACAAACAAAAAACCCTAAAATACCAACACAACCCTGAAGAAAAACGAAGTTGGAGGACTCACCATACCTGATTTTAAGACTTACTATAAATCTACAGTAATCAACACAGCATGATACTGATAAAAGAAGAGACACATATCAGTGGAACAAAACAAGAGACCAGAGATAAACGCACAGAAATAGAGTCAACTGATTTTTCACAAAGTTGCAAAGGAATTGAACTGGAGAAAGACAGCAAAATATGAATCCAGACACAGACCTTACACCTTACCCATAAATTATCTCAAAATGAATCATAAACCTAAATGGAATATACAAAATGATAAAACTTCTAGAAGGAAACATAGGAGAAAATCTACATGATATTGGGTTTGATGAGTATTTAGACACCACATCAAAAGGAAAATATACGAAAGAAACAGGTAAGTTGGACGTAAGATAAAAACCTCTGCTCTATGAAAGACACTGTTCAGAAGATGAAGAAACAAGCCACAGACCTGGAAAAATATTTGCAAAACATATCTCATAAATGACTTGTATTCAAAATATACAAAGAACTCTTCAAACTCAACAATAAGAAAACAAACTACCTAATTAAAACTAAAGCGAAAGCCCAATAACCAAAGCTGGAATAATATAGTCAGGAAAATAAATAATGTACCATTGAATTATAACCTAAAGTATAAAATATCCGTGAGTCCACACTGATATAAATAAATGGGGCAGAAGAGAAATCCCCAGCACAGAAGAACCCCAAATAATTTATATAAATATATGGGAACTCTCTGCCCTGGAGGAGGTGAAGCATAACTCCCCAGTCCAGAAGTGTAGGCTACACATAGTGACTTCCTTCCCAAGAGTTCAGTATGGAAAGAGAGCAAAGAGTGTGATGCAACTTCTTCCAAAGAAGCAACCTGGCATTACCTCAGTTAGGTAATCAAGGTCAACATCAACCGTGATCAGTCAAGGTAATAGTATGTACCCTTGCTATGACATGATGAAAATGGCACTTCATCTCTGTGGTCTTCCTCCCAAAAACAAGCCCAATCTAATCATGAGTAAAACACCAGACAAATCCCAACTGAGGAACATTCTACAAAATACCTAATCTGTCCTCAAAAACAAACAAAAAAGCCTAAGCAACTATTTCAGACAAGAAGAGACAAAAGTAAAATATGGGATCAGAAATATGAACAGAAAAAGGACTTCAGATAAAAACTAAAGAAATCTAAATAAAGTATGAATTATGGCTAATAATATATCACTACTGGTTCATTGGTGACAAATGTATCATAGTATAAGATGTTAAGAGGAAAAACTGGGTGTTTACATATATGGGAACTCTCTGTGCTACCTCAGCAACTTTTCTGTAAATCTATCTTAATAGAAAAAGTTTATTTTTAAAAACCTGGGCTGTGGTTTTTATTATTTTCCTCATTTTAAGATCAGGAAACTGAGGCTCTGAAAAGTTGAGTGACCCACTCAAGGCCACAGGGCTAGCAAGCTGGTCCTGGAAGCCAGCCAGGTTTGTTGGACTCCAGATTCTATGGTTTTCTTTTCCCTTGGGCTACTAGAAGTTTTTTATGTAACCATAACAAAAATAAAAGGGTGCTGGATAGTGCACAAGGGCTTTGAAGGTTACCAAAAAATTCTCAGTCCCTAGTGGGTAACGTGGCACTGTCCCACCTCTTCTATAACAGGTGACCAGTCCTGCAGCTATGACCCAGCAGTGCTATAGAGTCCTGAGAAACACACACACACACACACACACACACACACACCTCTGCCAGGAGCCATCTGCGTGGCCTCTGCCTTGTGCTGTGCAGGGGTGGCAACTCGCCTCTCCCAGGGGCTGGGCAGACTTGGTTGGGTCCTGGGCGTCTTTGCCTGGTGGCCCCCTCGGAGACCAGCCACATACACACATGCTGGCTGCCACCTCCGCCTCCCATGAGGTGTGGGGGTGCCTGCCTTTATCACCCAGCTATGCCCGCTCCCTCTTGTCCTTCCCTAGCAGTGGGACGCGCACAATAGGCTGTGTTTAAATCTCTGCATAGGCTGATTGCTCTCTAATTGCATCTTCCCTGGATAGCCTGTCAGACCTCTTCTAATTTGTGGACTTTTTTTTTTCCTATAAACTTAAAAAATGCTCCCTCCCTTGCTGGCTCCCTTTTTGAGGTTTATCCAAGGTGTCTGAATGAAAACATTTCCTGATCTCATGCTGATGTACCAACTTCCCCATGTACCTCCCAGGGGTTAACAGCAGGCCTGAAAGCTAGTCTCCTGGACCATCTGCAGGGCCAGCTGCCCCCGGGGCCACGCAGATTCTGCTTCACCACCAGGAGCCACCGCTTCAGGGCACGGGGACACAACAGGTTTGCTTGAGACCAGGCTACCACTGGGCTTTCTTTGAAAAGTTGAAGTGGGTTTGCTGGCCCCTTTCACCACCTCCTGAGGTGGCCCTGAGCTGACACCTGCCCTCCTTTTCTTGCTGCTGTCTGGAATGCTGACCATTCCCCACTTTCAGCCTGAAAGACACCTTTCTACAAGGTCCAGCTCTAGTGCCCCCTTCTCTTTATTCCATGAATGTGTGCATAACCCATGCGTCTCCCACAACCACCCAGGAAGATCACACCACAGCCTTCTGTGGCTCATTTTCCACATACCTGCCTAAGATCAAAATCTTGAGTTTACTCCCAACCCAGGTGTGTGTGTGTGTTTGGATGGGCAGGGACAGGGGACACAACACTGGCAGTGGTTGAGAGGGGGGCAGTGGAGGCTCCCAGGACTGACTTCTAGCGTTTTCCATTTTCCGCCAGCCTGCTCTGCCTCATTGTGGGGATGTCTCTTGTTGATGCCAATATCCCCCAAGGCCACCCATACTCTGTGAAACCACCAGGACCTGCTGTCCTTCCATACTTCTCTGGTCCAGCCTATTGCCTTTCCCGTCAGGCAGGGGGCACACAGAGGCAGGTCAGGGCTGCAGACCAGCACAAGGAGGGCCTGCTCTTCCCCATGGCAAAGCATGGAGTTGGGACCCACAGACATGAAGTCATGTGCTGACAGAATGTTGAAGGCTAAAGCTACGGCCACGTCTACCCAGGAGGGCTGAATAGAGACAGGAGATAAGGCCTAGGAGAAAGGGTAAGCAAGGGTGCGGTAGAGACAGGCAGATTTACCAGGAGGCTATGAAGTGTACACTTTAGGTTCTCCTCACTTGCACGCGCCCCTTCCCATGCTCTGCACCTAATTTTGTATTCAGAGTTATATATATATATGCATATATATATATGCATATATATTATATAATATATATAATATATAATATATAAATATATATATATATTTTTGGAGAGAGGTCTAAAATTTCATAAGCTGCAGGTCCCACAAAACTTTAATCTGTTCCAGGTAAAGTAAGAAAACTGAAGGTGCATAATAGTAGTGGGGCAGATGGACTGCAAACCAAAGCAATTCCAGATCTGGAGTGAGGATGCCCACAGCAGGGTATCATGAACCAGTGAAGTCATGTAAAAAGCCTGGAGCAGAAGACATATACCCAGACATAACCGAAAGCTGCTGGATCAACTGCCTGGGGCACTGTTATTTCTGTGCTCCAACAGCTACCCCAGGGAAAACACGAATAACCCCTTTTTGTGCTGGACTCTAAGTCAGGGCTACAATTAACCCACATGTCGCCACTGAAGGAACTGGAAAAAGGCACCCCCTTCCTCTAACACATGCAGCCCCTCACCAAGGTGCCCTTGGCAAGTAGAGCTCAATCTGGATTTTAGCCTTCCTCTTGCTCCCTCAGCTGAGTACTCTTGTGTAGTAAACAACCTATAGAAATGTACTAGGCCAACAAACTCAACATGGGTTACAAAGCAGGTTGAGTCGAGCAGGAATGTCCCAGGGATTTCAGCCAATGAACTCATAGTTCTTACCCCCTTACTAGCAGAGGCCCCTCCCCTAGAACTCTGGCAAAAGTCCATGTGAGCTAAGTCAGAGAATAATCAGAATAAAGCACGGTGGTGATGACAGCAGACAGACAGACACCAGTTCAAATCCCAATTTTGCCATTTACTACTTGGTTAGCCTTGGGCAAGTTCTCTATCTCATTGAACCTTTGTTTTCTTATCTGTAAAATAAAGCCCACGATGCATTCCTCAGAGTTGTGGAAAGGGTTACAGAAGATAATACTGACATATTTCAAGTATCTGGTCCATTACAAGAATTCAGTAAATGATGGCTACAATTGCCGACTGATGGACAACTAAAATTACTCCTCACCTCCTGCCTGCAATTAAATCATCATACCTCAACTCTTGCCTCAGGGTGAGTCCCCCAGTCTCATTAGTGCCTCACACAGATCACCAATGGTTTGTTCAGCAGGTGCTCCAAAACAGCGTTAAATGAACTGAGACACCTGCAAACTAAATTCTGGCTAGGTGTAGGAGCATTTATCTCACATATAAGACCGTTTATTCCTCAATGGCAGGAAATGATCTTATTTATCTTTCTGCAACGTTGAATTAAAGATCACCCATCAAACTCTCTGATCTCAACTGCCTTCTCCTGAGAGGTGGTCTTCCTGCGCTGCTTCATTCCCTCAGGTTCTGTCTCCAGTCAAAAGATAAGTCCGCATGGAAAAGAGGATACTGCTCTAAGAACTGACAGTCAGGTATGCCTTAATGTTAATAAATTTATCAGACTTAGATTCTCTATAGAGTACTGGTTTTAATAAAGGAAAAAACTGAAGAGCTCGGAGATTGGTTCTTAAACATCTAAATATCTAGGAATTATAAATTTCTGTAGTTAAACCCTGCTAAAATTGTCCATGATTGACTATTGGCTCTATGACAATATTAACATTTTTTAATGCTTTCCATATGCCAATGACAGGACTAAGCACTTTTATGCATACAGAATCATTTAGTTCTCATACCCACCCTGTGAAGTAGATCCTATGGTTTTATAGATGAGAAACTGAGCCACAGAGAAATTACTTGCCCAAGGTCACACAGTTGATAAAGGGTGGAGATGAGATGTGAATCCAGCAATTTGAAGCCAGAGTCCTTGATGATTACTCCTTCGCTCTACCACCTCTTACCACAGGTTCAGAACTCAAAGCTCCTGGCACAGAGGCCTGACCATCCACCAAATCAGGCTGGAAAAACACATCATACCAAGACGCCATAATTTTCATGTCCCTTGGAAACCACAAGAAACGAGAGGGAAATCAGAAAGAGGGAAATGACTATTTTTCCAGATATACAATCATATTATCTACACAACCAAAGAGAATCAATTGAAAAAGTAACCCAAACAATAAGACTGAGATAACTGTTCACAAAATTAATGTAAAAAAAAAAATCAAGAGCTTTTCTAAAAATAACCAACCAGAAAATAGAATGGAAGAAAAGATACCACTTAGAATTGTAATCCAAAAGAAAAAATAACTAGGAAAAACTTAAGCAATATGTAACATATTTATGAAGTAATTATAAATAACTATCTAACGGAAAATAAAAGGTTTAAATGGAAAGATATTCCCTTTTCTTCAATAGAAGGACTCCTTACCAAGATGTCTATCTTCCCTGCATTAAATCTATAAATTTAACATAATCAATACCAAAAGGAGGGGTAACTGGGTGGCTCAGTCAGTTAAGTGTCTGACTCTTGGTTTTGGCTCAGGTCATGAGCTCAGGGTCAAACCCCACCTCGCCAGGCTCCATGCTCAGCACAGAGTCTGCTTGTCCCTCTCCCTCTGCTCCTCCCCCCACTTGCTCTATCTCTCCCTCTCTCTCTCTCTCTCAAATGAATAATATTTAAAAGGAAATAATTGGGGGAGGGGTAGAGGGAGGGTAGGATCTTCAGATGGACTCTAAAATTTATATCAAAAAAGAAATACAAGAAAAGCCACAATATATATGATAAAGAAGAGTATGAGAGAAGTACTGGCCCTAGCAGATATTAGACTGTATTATAAAGTTATAGTAATTAAAATATTATACTGGCTAAATAATTGATAGCCAAATGAATGGAAGTGAATAGAAAAACCAGAAGTAGACCCAAAAATCTGGTTTATATAGAGACAGCTTTTTATTTCAGTGGAGAAAATATGTATTATTCAATAAATGGTTTAGGATAACTGGCTAGGCCATGTGAAAAAGAATGAATCCCTTCCTCATTTCTTTATACCAAAAGAAATTCCAAACAGATATTTAAATGTAAAAACCTAAACAATAAATGTACTAGACACAGGACAGCTTTTTTGTTGTTGCTATTGTTTTTTATATAATTTGATAAGAAGGACTTCTTTAGGCATAACATTAAACCCAGAACACATTAAAAAAGTGAATAAAGCTGACTACATAAAATTTAAAATGTCTTCATTTAGAATAGAAGATAGTGAGTTTCTCAGACAAAAACTAAAGGAGTTCATGACAACTAAACCAGCTCTACAAGAATATTAAAGGGAACTCTGAGTGGAAAGGAAAGTGAGAGTATGAAAAGTAAACACAAAAGCAGTAAAAATAAACATTTCTGTAAAAATCAGTCAAGGGATTCATAACATAAAAGGATATAAAATAGGACACCATATACCTAAAACATGGTGGGGAGGAGTAAAGAATGGGTTTAAACTTAAGTGAACATCAACTTAATACAGATTGCTATATGCAGAAGATGTTATATACAAACTGAATGGTAACCACAAGGAATCCAAGTATATCACTAAAGAAAACCAATAACCATGAAAGAAAACAAGAAAGGATCAGAGAAAATCTATAGAAACAACCACAAAACAAGTAACCAAATAGCAATAAATACATACCTATCAATAATTACTTTGAATGTAAATGGTCCAAACACTCCAATTGGAAGACATAGGGTGACAGAGTGGATAAAAAAACAAGACTCATCTATATGCTGCCTACAAGAGACTCATTTCAGACCGAAAGACACCTGGAGATTGAAAGTAAGGGGATAAAGAAACATTTATCATGCAAATGGATGTCAAAAGAAAGCCAGGATAGCAATACTTATACCAGACAGAATACACTTTCAAACAGACTATAACAAGAGACTAATAATAAAGGGGACAATCCAACATGAGGATATAACAATTGCAAATATGCACCCACTGTGGGAGCACCCAAATACATAATAAAACAGTTAATAACAAACACAAAGAAAATAATTGATAGTAACACAGTAACAGTAGGGGACTTTAACACCCCACTTATCAAATTATCCAAACAAAAAATCAGCAAGGAAACAGTGGTTTTGAAGGACACACTGGACCAGATGGATTTAATAGACATATTCAGAACATTCCATCCTAAAACAGCAGAAAACATTCTTTTCAAGTGTACATGGAACATTCTTCAGAACAGATCACATATTAAGCCACAAAACAAGTCTCAACAAATTCAAAAAATTCAAATTCACACCATGCATCTTTTCTGACTACAATGCTATGAAACTAGAAATCAACCACAAGAAAATATCTGGAAGTTAAATAACACGTTACTAAACAATGAATGGGTCAACCAAGAAATCAAAGAAGAAATCAAAAATTACATGGAAACAATGATCCAAAACCCCTGGGATGCAACAAAAGCTGCTCTAAGAGCAATACAGGCCTACCTCAAGAAGAAAAATCTCAAATTAACAACCTAACCTTACACCTAAAGGAGCTAGAAAAAGAAAACCCAAACCCAGCAAAAGGAAGTTAATAATAAAGATTAGAGCACAAATAAATGATATAGAAACAACAACGACAACAAAAATAGAACAGATCAATGAAACCAGGAGCTGGTTCCTTGGAAAGATCAACAAAATTGATAAATCTCTGGCAAGACTCATCAAAAAGAGAGAGAGAGGAAGAAAGAGAGAGGACCCAAATAAATCACTAATGAAAGAGGAGAAAAAACAACCAACACCACAGAAATACAACAATCATAGCAGAATATTACATTACCTATATGCCAACAAACTGGACAGTCTAGAAGAAATGGATTAAATTCCTACAAACATAACCTACCAAAACTAAAGCAGGAATAGAAAATTTAATAAGACCAATTACCATCAATAAAATTGAATCAGTAACAAAAATATTCCCCAAAAAGAAGTCCAGGACCAGACAGTTTCACAGGTGAATTCTACCAAACATCTAAAGAAGAGTTAAATACCTATTCTTCTCAAACTATTCCAAAACACAAGACAAAGGAAAACTTCCAAATTCATTCTAC
>NW_028046927.1:0-425 GCF_054177405.1 Leptonychotes weddellii
CGTCCACAGGCCCTGAGACAGCTTCCCCATGAAGGCCACAGGCTCTGCACACCCGCACCGGCCATGCTCCCAGACTTCCTGCCTTGTGGTAGAGACCTGACCCAGGTGACCTGTGTCTGCCCCACTGACCTCTCAGACCTCGGCAACTCTGCACTCTCCACCCTGGACCTCGGCAGCCCCACACACTCGACCCTGGACCCCTCATGCTCCACCCTGAACCTCGGCAGCCCCACGCCCTTGACCCTGGACCTGGACCCCTCATGCTCAACCCTGGACCTCAGCAGCCCCACGCCCTCGACCCTGGACCTGGACCCCTCATGCTCAACCCTGGACCTCGACAGCCCCACGCCCTCGACCCTGGACCTGGACCCCTCATGCTCAACCCTGGACCTCGACAGCCCCACGCCCTTGACCCTGGACCCCTC
>NW_028046928.1:0-425 GCF_054177405.1 Leptonychotes weddellii
AAGAAAGAAAGAAAGAAAGGAAGGAAGGAAGAAAGAAAGAAATGAATATTGGGGGCCTGACAGGGATGGGGCTAGCTTTCCAGCTTCTTCTGTAAAATGATTTCAAGGCACAAATCCAAAATTCTCTGCCCCATCACTCAGCATCTTGCTGCCTGGCCAACACGTCACATATCAGACTTCCCTGGTTCTAAATGATTATCACTATTTTCCATCCCCCCGGAAGGGAGGTGAAGTGCCGAGGACCAGTGTTTTACAGAACACTGGGCAGTTGTGCTGTGCATGGCCCTGAGCTAGATATAGTCAGTGCATCACCACGGCATTCAGGAGGCTTGGTTGATGACCTTTGGCTTGCCAGCCAAGGTACAATGTCACTGGATGCCTGGAACCCTCATTTGGCTTCTTAGGGTTAACCCAAAATGCAGAAC
>NW_028046929.1:0-425 GCF_054177405.1 Leptonychotes weddellii
CCTACACCTGCATATATACCTGCACCTACACCTACACCTGCACCTACACCTGCACCTGCAACTACACTTGCATGCACACCTGTGCCTGTACCTACACCTGCATATACACCTGCACCTACACCTGCATTGCACCTATAACTGCACCTGCACCTACACCTGCACCTACACCTGCACATACACTTGCACCTGCACCTACACCGGCACCTACACCTACACCTGCACATACACTTGCACCTGCACCTACACCTGCATATACACCTGCACCTACACCTGCATATATACCTGCACCTACACCTACACCTGCACCTACACCTGCACCTGCAACTACACTTGCATGCACACCTGTGCCTGTACCTACACCTGCATATACACCTGCACCTACACCTGCATTGCACCTATAACTGCACCTGCACCTACACCTGCAC
>NW_028046930.1:0-425 GCF_054177405.1 Leptonychotes weddellii
CAAAAAGTTGAAAAGTAGGGATCCGAAGAGGTACATGCACCCCAATGTTTATAGCAACAATGTCCACAATAGCCAAACTATGGAAAGAGCCAAGATGTCCATCAACAGATGAATGGATAAAAAAGATGTAGTCCAGGGCGCCTGGGTGGCTTAGTTGGTTAAGTGACTGCCTTCGGCTCAGGTCGTGATCCTGGAGTCCCGGGATCGAGTCCCGCATCGGGCTCCCTGCTCGGCATGGAGTCTGCTTCTCCCTCTGACCCTCCTCCCTCTCATGCTCTCTGTCTCTCATTCTCTCTGTCTCAAATAAATAAATAAAATCTTTAAAAAGGATGTAGTCCATATATACAATGGAATATTACTCAGTTATCAGAAAGGATGAATGCCCATCTTTTACATCAACATGGATGGGACTGGAGGAGATTATG
>NW_028046931.1:0-425 GCF_054177405.1 Leptonychotes weddellii
CAGTCGGTACTACCTCTTGTTCTTTTTGTTGAGGTGATTTTTTCCGTCTTGTCATTTTGTGCAGAGGAGAATAGATTAATGAGAGAACAAAATGCAAACAGGGTAACAACGTCCCCAGAAAATACACTCTAAACAACTCAGAAAAGACCTGAAGCCAGGGGAAAAGAAAGAGAATGAAAGAAAAAAGAAAAAGAAAAAGAAAAAAACAAACAAAAACAGAACAAAGAAAAAAAACAGAATATGATCAAATATGATCAGGCTGGTGCATAGATCAGTGCCACACACTAGATTGTGGGTGTATATTGGTCTGTTAGAAGAAAGTGCCTCCCAAAATTTTAAAGAAAGAAAAACTTATATATTTTACAAAAATAAGGGTTGATATGATGAAAGGATGGAATATGACTGTAAAGATGAAAATTATAAAA
>NW_028046932.1:0-425 GCF_054177405.1 Leptonychotes weddellii
TCCTATCGGTCACAGAGTAGTAAGTGCTAAAAATATAAAGACCTATAAAGTTCTTGGATCTATTTTTTTCTTTTAAGATTTATTTATTTGAGAGAGAAAGGGAGAGACTGTGCACAGGGGGAGGGGCAAAGGGAAAGGGAGAGAGAGAATCCTCAAGCAAACTGCTCCCTGAGCATGGAGCCCAACACGGGGCTCGATCCTGGGACCCTGAGATCATGACCTGAGCCAAAACCAAGAGTCAACTGACTGAGCCACTCAGGCGTCCCTCTTAGATCTCTTATTGGCGTGCACTTTATAAGTGAGGGGTGACACGAGTATGTGTTATTGTGTTGTATTGGTTGTACTGTGCGTGTGCATGTGTGTCTGTGTCTGTGTGTGTGTGATGTATTTCTCTTTCCACTCAAAGGAAGAGTTTAGTGAAATTA
>NW_028046933.1:0-425 GCF_054177405.1 Leptonychotes weddellii
TACATCTAGCCTCTCTTCTATGATCTAGCCTCCATGCTGGTCTTTCTAAAAAACACTTCATTCATCCATCTGTCCGTTCATCATCCATCCATCCATCCATCCTTCCTTCTATCCTTTTCTGGAAGCCCTCTAATGCCACAAAACTCCCTTAGTTAAAATTCGCTTTGCTGGTGGCTTTTTTTTTTTGCTTTATATATATTATTATATATATAATATATATGTATATATTATTATATATATAAAATACAGTACGTATACATATACATAACTATAAAATCCTTCTTATATATAATATAGTTATATTTTATATATATATAATATATATAATAATAATATATATATATATTCTTATATATAATATAGTTCCTTTTCTGGAAGCCCTCTAATGCCACAAAACTCCCTTAGTTAAAATTCGCTTTGCTGGT
>NW_028046934.1:0-425 GCF_054177405.1 Leptonychotes weddellii
AGTCTTGGGACTAGTGATGGGGGTCCATTTGCATTGAGCTCAGAGGATGGTCTGTTCTCCAGGCTTGGGATTAGTGACGCAGGTCTGTGGGCCCCAGGCCCAGAGGATGCTCTGTTCTCCTGCAGACTTAGGACTAGTGATGGGGGTCCATTTGCACCGGGCTCAGAGGATGCTCTGTTCTCCTGCAGACTTAAGACTAATGACGGGAGTCCATTTGCACCAGGCCCAGAGGATGCTCTGTTCTCCTGCAGACTTAGGACTAGTGACGGGGGTCCATTTGCACTGGGCTCAGAAGATGTTCTGTTCTCCTGCAGACTTAGGACTAGTGATGGGGGTCCATCTGCACCGGGCTCAGAAGATGCTCTGTTCTCCTGCAGACTTAGGACTAGTGACGGGGGTCCATTTGCACCGGGCTCAGGGGATGC
>NW_028046935.1:0-425 GCF_054177405.1 Leptonychotes weddellii
TCCTATCGGTCACAGAGTAGTAAGTGCTAAAAATATAAAGACCTATAAAGTTCTTGGATCTATTTTTTTCTTTTAAGATTTATTTATTTGAGAGAGAAAGGGAGAGACTGTGCACAGGGGGAGGGGCAAAGGGAAAGGGAGAGAGAGAATCCTCAAGCAAACTGCCCCCTGAGCATGGAGCCCAACACGGGGCTCGATCCTAGGACCCTGAGATCATGACCTGAGTCAAAACCAAGAGTCAACTGACTGAGCCACTCAGGCGTCCCTCTTAGATCTCTTATTGGCGTGCACTTTATAAGTGAGGGGTGACACGAGTATGTGTTATTGTGTTGTATTGGTTGTACTGTGCGTGTGCATGTGTGTCTGTGTCTGTGTGTGTGTGATGTATTTCTCTTTCCACTCAAAGGAAGAGTTTAGTGAAATTA
>NW_028046936.1:0-425 GCF_054177405.1 Leptonychotes weddellii
TCAGGTTTGGTTTTTATAAAGGTAACTAGAAACTTGTGGCTCCCGTTAAGAACACTGTGCTGGGGGCGCCTGGGTGGCTCAGTTGGTTAAGCAACTGCCTTCGGCTCGGGTCATGATCCTGGAGTCCCGGGATCGAGTCCCGCATCGGGCTCCCTGCTCAGCAGGGAGTCTGCTTCTCCCTCTCCTGCTCCCCCCTCTTGTGCTCTGTCTCTAAAATAAATAAATAAAATCTTTAAAAAAAAAAAAGAACACTGTGCTCACTAGGACCAGAATTTGATAAGGCTTAGGTGGATTTATAGTTCTCGCAATATTGAGGCCAAATGATAACATCGGGACTTAGTATTTATTTGTATCACCTAAAATGTATCTTGAAGCTGTGGGGTTCAGGAAAATGGTGGAGGAAGGCTAGGAGAATGGCTCTGGTC
>NW_028046937.1:0-9275 GCF_054177405.1 Leptonychotes weddellii
TTTTTATGGTTGTGTAATATTCCATTGTGTATATATACCACATCTTCCTTACCTATTTGTTTCTTGATAGACACTCATGTTGCTTCAATATCTTGGCTATTGTAAATAATGCTGCAGTAAACATAGGTGTGCATATATCTTTAGAATTAGTGTGTTTGCTTTCTTTGAGTAAATACCCAATAGTGGAATTACTGGATCATTTGGTAGTTCTATTTTTAATTTTTTGAGTAAACTCCATACCTACTTTCACAGTAGCTACATCACTTCACATTCTCACCAACAGTGTATGAGGGTTCCTTATTCTCTACATCCCTGACAAGCAACTGCTGTTTCTTGTCTTCTTGATACTAGCCATTCTAACAAGTGTAAAGTGGTATCTCATAGTGGTTTTGATTTGCATTTTCCTGCTGATTAGTGATGTTGATCATCTTTTCATATGTCTGTTGGCCATCTGTATGTCCTTTTTGGAAATATTGTCTATTCAGGTCCTTTGCCCATTTTTTAATCTGTTTCCTTGTTTTATTGGTGTTGAATTATAGAAGTTCTTTATATATTTTGGATATTAACCCCTCAGCAGATAAATCATTTGTAAATATATTCTCCCATTCAGTAGATTGTCTTTTTGTTTTGTTGATGGTTTCCTTTGCTGTGCAAAAACTTATTTTGATGTAGTCACAATAGTTTATTTTTGCTTTGTGTCCCTTGCCTTAGGAGACCTACCTTGAAAAATGTTGCTATGTCCAATATCAGAGAAATCACTGCCTGTGTTCTCCTCTAGTGTTTTTATGGTTTCAGGTCTCACATTTAGGTCTTTAGTTGTGAATTTATTTTGTGTATGGTGTAAGAAAGTGGTCCAGTTTGATTCCTTTGCATGTTGTTATCCAGTTTTCCCAGCACTATTTATTAAAGATGCAGTCTTTCTCCCCCTTGTATATTCTTGCCTCTCTTTTTATAGATTAACTGACCATATTACCACATGGGTTTATTTCTGGGTTCTTGTTTCTGTTCCATTGATTTCTGTGTCTATTTTGTGCCAGTACCATACTGTTCTGATGACTGTAGCTTTGTAGTATATCTTGAAATCTGGGATAGTGATACTTCTAGCTTCGTTGTTCTTTTTCAAGGTGGATTCTAGTTCTGTGAAAAATGCTGCTGAAAAAAAAAAACAAACCCAGAAAAATGTTGCTGGTATTTCAGTAGAGATTGCATTGAATCTGTAGAATGCTTTGGGTAGTATGGACATTTTAGCAATATTAATTCTTCTAAACCATGAGCATGGAGTATCTTTCCATTTGCATGTGTCATCTTCAATTTCTTTCATCAGTGTTTTATAGTTTGTGAAGTATAGGTCTTTCACCTCTTTGGTTAAATTTATTCCTAGTTATTTTGTTCTTTTTGGTGTAACTGTAAATTGCACTGTTTTTAAAAATTTATTTTTCTGCTATCTTATTAGTGTATAGAAAAACTACTGATTTCTGAGTATTAGATTTGTATCCTGCAACTTTACTAAACTCATTTATTCTATAGTTTCTTTGGTAGAGTTGTCAGGGTTTTCTTTGTATAGTCTCATGCAATCTATAAATAGTGACAGTTTAACTTCTTTACCAATATGGATGCCTCTTATTTCTTTTTCTTGTCTGATTCCCATGGCTAGAATTTCCAGTACTATGGTGAGAATGGACATCCTTGTCTTGTTGCTGATCTTAGAGGAAAAGCTCTCCATTTTTCACCATTGAGTATGGTGTTAGCTGGGGTGGTTTCATAGATGGCTTTTATTAGGTTTTACTAGGTTTATCAGGTTGAGGTATGTTCCCTCTAAACCTGCTGTGTTGTGAATTTTTATGAGTGATATTGAATTTTGTCAAATGCTTTTTCTGCATCTTTCAAGATGATCATATGGTTTTTGTCCTTCATTTTGTTGATGTGGTGTATCACGTTGATTGACTTGCAAATATTAAACCATCCTTGTATCCCCAGAATAAATCCCACTTCATTATGGTGAATGATCATTTTAATGTATTATTGTTTACAGTTTGTTAGTATTTTCTTAAGGATTTTTGCATCTATGTTCATCAGGTGTTCTTTATTTCATTTACTGTCTTCAACTTTAATTTGTTCTTTCTAATATTTTCTATCTCTTTATCGAAGATCACAAGTGTCTTTACAATAATTACTTAAAATTCTTAATCAGGCATATTGCTCATCTCCATTTCATTTAGCTCCTTTCCTGAGGTTTTTTCTTACTGTCTCTTCTGGAGCACATTCCTCTGTTTCCCCGTTTTGCTTGACTTTGTTTTTTGTTTCTGTGGATTAGGTGGAAAAGCTACTTGTTTTAAACTTAAAGGAATGGTCTCGTGTATGCTTGTCTCCTATGTAGATTGTGTGTGTTTGGTGACTTTTGTGGGCTGACTGGAGCTGTGGCTGGTATAGGTTGAGGTTTCTGGAGCCCTCCACGTGGCAGACACCCTATCATGACAGCTAAAACTGAAATAGGCTGAGGTGTTCTTTTCTGGGTGGCTGCAGCTGATTAGCTGTGTGGGCCAGGAGGTCCCTTAATGCTCTGCACAGAGGTTGCCCTAGCAGAGTAGTGGAAACTAAAGTGGGTGCAAGCTGGGGGCTCCACACACAGAGGGCACCTTGGCAAGGTCACTGAAGCAGAAGTGGATGTAAATTGGGCTGTTCCTGGACTTTATGTACAGAGGGTGTCCTGAAGGGGTGGCTGGAGTTGATGTGTGGAACCGACCTGGAGGTCCTCGGTAGCTCTGTGTAGGAGGCATCTTGGCAGCACAGCTAAAGCTAAAACGGGCATAAGCCAATGTGGTTCCTGGGCTCTCTGCCCAAAATAGGCCCTGGTGGGAGAGCTGAAGTTGCATCAGGTGCAAGGTGGGTGTCCTGGGGCTCTCCACACTGAGAGTGACCTGACAAGACAACTGATGCTGAATTAGGTGTAAGCCAGGGTTCCAAGGTATTCAGTGCAGGGGGTGCTCTGGCCTATTAGCTGGAGCCAAGGCTGGAATGGGTGAGAATATTCCAGGGTGCTCTACACAGCAGGTGTCCTGGTTAGGGTACCTGGATCTGAAAAAGACATCAACCAAGATGTACTGGAGTGCTCTGTACTAGGAGCGCTGTAGCAATGGGTCTGAAGCCAAAATGGTGTTGACCTGGAGTGTTCTGGGGAGCTTTGTGCCTGTCACTTTGGCATGAAGGCTGGGGCTGTAGTGAGCACTACCCAGGGGTGTTTTTGTTGGCACCACCCTCTGGCTGCCTTGGTGGGACAGTGTGCCTGGTGTGGGTTAGGGACCCAGGGCCCAGTGAGGTGGCAGGCTAGTTAAGGTTCCTTGACTGTGCTCTGGTCTGTGCTTTCTAGGTGGAGGGTGAGTGTAGACCCTGTCTGTTAGCCCCTCCTACCCGAACAGCATTCCAGCAGCTCCCTCCACTATTTGGCAAAGTTCTGTGGCTGATTCTTTTACATGCTAGTTGCTATTTTAAGCCATGGATTTTTAAAGAAAGATAATAATAATTATAGTAGTGATAATCAAAGAAAAAGAAAAAAGAGAAAAAAGAAAAACAGAAGAAAAAAAGAAAGAAGAAAGAAAAACCCCAAAATATCAAAAACAAGACAAGAGGAAAAAACCCCAAACCCATGGCTTATTTTCTGTGTCCCAGAGCCACAGGGGCTGGTATGGGCTTGTAGATCTTGGGCTTGCTGAGGTCACAAGCTCCTTCTGATTAGTGTCCAGACTCTGCTCTGGTTGGGTGGGAATGTAAACCGTGTTGTTCTCCAGTCCCTCTGACCTGGAGAGTGTTCCTACAGGTCCTCCCCGACTTGGCAGAGTTGTAGCATTGTCTCTTTTATATGCTAGTTGCTCTTTTAAACTGCACCTTTTTTTTCTGTGCCCAAGGACAGAGGGATGTTTGCAGTCCCTCAGTACTGTCCCTCCTCACTGCTGTTCACATCACTGGGGGTGGGGGCTCCCTTTGTTACCGTGTCTTGCTGTTCTCCTTTGCTGGTCTCTCTGTCTTTCGTCATTCAGGAGCTGTTGGATAAGTCCTTAGTTCTTCTTCAGGAGAATTATTCTATAAATAGGTGTAATTTGGTGAGTTCTATGGAGGAACTGAGTTCAGGGTCTTCCTATGTCACCATCTTGAACCGGAACTCAGGAAACACTTCCTGACATCTTGACTACTAGTGTTGAGCTTCCTAAGACCTTCTAAAAGGAATAATTGACCTTGGTAGTGAGGTCAGAGAAGAATTCCTTGAGGAACTAATGCTTGCATTAAGATGGGAAGGATGACATGGAAAGATAGGCATCTTGAATGAGTGTGAGTAGGTGGTGGTTAGGGGAGAGGACAGCATATGTTCAGGCTCTGAAGTGGGCACAGTTACAGTTAAAGCAGAGCACGGGAATGGAACATGGAGCAAGATGAGACTGAAAAGATGGGAAGGAACTGGTACATGGCAGCCAAATAGATAATAACAGTGCGATTGGTACTCTTGTAAAGGTTTTACTATATTTAACTCATTTAGTCCTTATAAATGTATGTAAAATTATAAATTTCTTCTTACTGGTCAGGAAACTGAGACAAGGTTTAAAAAAAACTGGCCCAATGTCAGTGGTCCAGTTTTGGAAATATTACAGTTGGGATTTGAATGCAGTCTTGCTTTAGAGTAAAAGCTCTTAACCCAACTCTATCCTTGGAAAGGCAAAGCATCAATTTTCTGGTCATCCTTGTCTGGATCTGTATAATGGAAAAGTATAGAGATTCAGAAGAATCTCAGGGTCTTCCTGAAGTTGATGAAATTCTATGAAGAGTTTTGCACGTGCTTTTTTGTGGGTAAAGTCTATAATTTTTACTACATTATCCCTGAAACTCAAAATAAATTTAGAACTATTATTCTAGATTATTATCTAAAATACTTTGAGATAATGGTAGATTCACATACAGTAACGGGAAATAATACACAGAGGTCCTGTGTAATCTTCACCCAGTTTCTGTCAGTGGTAACACCTTGTATAACTTCAGTACACTATCACAACCAGGAAATTGATATTGATACAATGTACTAACCTTCTTCAGGTTTGACCAATTTTACATGCACTCATTTGTGTGTGTGAGTGTGAGAGAGAGAATTTAGTTCTTTGCCTTTTTAGCATATGTGGGTTTGCATAATCACCATCACAGTCCAAGTACAGAACAATTCTATCACAAGGATTCCTTATGCTACCCTCTTAGAGCCACAGACATTTCCTTCTCCCACCAGTGCCTTTCTAGATTATTTTTAATAAAAAGGGCTTATATATTACTTCATTATTTATCGTATGAGTCTGAAACCTGTTTTCCTTCATGTTGTTCAGTATTAAGTGGTTTGCTTGATATTGAAGAGAGATGAATGAACAAGACATCTCAGTTGACTTTTGGTTAGCTGTTTGCATATAGCAGTACACTGCAAAAAAATAAGTAAAGACTTCTCCAAATTAGAAAATCTTGCTTTTCAAATAAGAGAAGGCATCTTTCCTAATGCCATCATTTACTAGCTGTATAATCCTTGTGCTCTACATAGCCTCTCTGGCTCTCAGTCTTTCCTTCTAAGTCATTGCAACGTTGATTGCTAGCCACTGCTGTTAGTGTTGGTACTGTTATTAGCCATATAGGTCTCCCACCATCCAGTTTTGCCACTCTCTGATACATTTTTCACAGAGCAGTCAGAATGATACTTAAAAAAGTAAAATCAAGACATATAATTGCCTTGCTTAAAATCATTCAGTGGCTTCTTGTGACTTCCTGGACCAAGTTCCATCTTCTTAGCTTGCCACAGTGGGTTCTTCATGGCTCTGACCCCAGCTTGCTCTCCAGCCTCTCTGGGTCCAGGAAGCCATTTACCATCCCTTCTCCCTTCCCCAGCCCTTGCTTATAACTTTTCAAACTCTAGGGGCTGCTTCCTCTGAGAAGGTTTCCCTAATTGCCCTTCACTGCAGATTTTGTGTCCCTTTATTATGCTTTCTTTATTTCTTAAAAATTTTAATTCCAGTGTATTTACCCAAAGAATATGAAAACAATTTGAAGGATTTATGCACCCCTATGTTTATTGCAGCATTGGTTACAATAGGCAAACTATGAAAGCAGCCCAAGTGTCCATCGATAGATGAATGTATTAAGAAGAAGTGGTATATATATATGTATACATATATACATATAAATGCATACACATATGTACATATGAGACTAAATACATATATACATATATATACACATACATACAATACATATACATATATACACATATAATACACATATATACATATATATACATATGGAATATTATTCAGCCATAAAAAGAGTGAAATCTTGCCTTTATTGTGCTTTCTTGAGAGCATTACAAAGTTATTAAGAAATCAGTTTCTTTGGGGCACCTGTATGGTGTAGTCACTTAAGTGTCTCTTGGTTTTAGCTGAAGTTGTGCTCTTGGGGTTGAGGGATCAAACCCAGCATCTGGCTTCATGCTCAGCATGGAATCTGCTTGGGATTCTCTCTTCTTCTGTCCCTCACACTTGTGTGTGTGCTCTCTCTCTTTCTAAAATAAATGAACCTTAAAAAAAATCAAATTCTGGAATTAGGTTATCTAAACTTAAATTCCATCTCTTTCACTTAGGAAATGTGTGATCTAGAATGAGTCATGTCCCCCAATTCTCCGTTTCCATATTTGTGACAATAAGGACCCTGCTAGATTGTAAGAGTTAAAGAAAATGCCACATATGAGGCACAGGGCCTGGTATGAGCCCACTAATTATTATGTCACCCTGTGCTTCCCTCTGGCCTAGCATCAGCTGCACTGTGTTAATTTGCTGGTAAGGACTGTGCTTTGATGCCCTTGATCCCCAGCACCTTCCACAGGGTGACTGTTTAGAAGTAGATGAATCAATGGGGCATCTGGGTGGCTCAGTCAGTTGAGTGACTCTTCATTTCGTCTCAGGTTGTGATCTCAGGGTCATGAGATCGAGTCCTGCATTGGGTTCCATGCTTGGTGGGAAGTTTGCTTGACATTCTCTCCCTCTGCCCTTCTCCCCGTGTGCTCTCTCTCAAATAAATAAATCTTAAAAAAAAAGAAGTAAATGAATGAATGAAGTAAACCAAGAAGGGGAAGAAAATGGATCAGGTTTTCTGTTGTTTCAGTGTCTGTTCTTTTCAGAGAACTTAGTTGTTTGGCTTCAAGTCATTTTTTTTTTAGTATGTTAGACAATTCCACCTTCAAATGCAAGCCCAAAACTCATTCTTACCCCCAGCAGAAAGAGTCGGTTTCTTGTAGGTGTTTTGTTTTGTTTTAAATACATACATAGTTATTCTTCAGTCATTAAGAGTGAATTGAATCCTCTGAGTCTTTGAATAAAACCTTGATTTTAGCTTGAGGGAAGGGATTTGAAAGAGGTTGAGGGACTGTCTCATGTGGCAACCACTGACCTGATTTGGAGCCTGCAATCAAGTTTGAGAACAAGAGTGATCATGATGGGCTTTCCCTGTTGTGTTCCCAGAGTTCCTGAAGTAAAGAGGTGAGGGGAATAAACTGCCTGCAGACTTTGTGCGAAAAACCCTAACTCACATTTCTTAGAAATTTTAAAAAGCCAGTATCACTTGGGACTTTGAATTGTGCCCCACTTGGGTAGTATGTGTAAATTAGATCCTCCCAGAGATTGCTCTCACTCCAGTTTACCTGCAGCAGAGAAAGCTGTGCAGAGTGGTTTATGATGGTGAAGGGCTTGAGATTCGCAGCAATGTGGATGTACCTAGAGGACATTATTTCAAGTGAAATAAGCCAGAGACAGAAAGAAAAACTGAATGATCTCACTTATACATAGAATCTAAAAAAAAAAAAAAAAAAAAAGTTGAATGCACAGAAGCAGAGTAGAAACTGACTACCCAGCATAGAGACATGGGTAAATAAGGAGTGTTGTGAAGGGTACAAGGTTGCAGTTATGTAGAATAAATAATTCTATAGATGTAATGCACAGCATGATGACCATAGGTAATAATATACTATTGAATACTGGAAATTTGCTAAGAGAGTAGATTTCAGATGTTCTCATTACAAAAAAAATGTAATTATTGAGAATATATATTAGCTCGGCTTTAGTGATCATTTCACTCTACATAAATCATCATGTGGTACATTTATTTATTTTTAAATTTTATTTTATTATGTTTTGTCACCATACATTACATCATTAGTTTTTGACATAGTGTTCCATGATTCATTGTTTGTGTATAACACCCAGTGCTCCATTCAAAACGTGCCCTCCTTAATACCCATCACTGGGCTAACCCATCCCCCAAGTCCCCTCCCCTCTAAAACCCTCAGTTTGTTTCTCAGAGTCCATAGTCTCTCATGGTTCATCTCCCCTTCTGATTTCCCCCCCTTCATTTTTCCCTTCCTACTATTTTTTTAACATGTATTATTTGTTTCAGAGGTACGGGTCTGTGATTCATCAGTCTTACACAATTCACAGCGCTCACCATAGCACATACCCTCCCCAATGTCCATCACCAAGCCATCCTATCCCTCCAACCCCCTCACCACTCCAGCAACCCTCAGTTTGTTTCCTGAGATTAAGAGTGAGATCATATGATACTTGTCTTTCTCTGATTGACTTATTTCACTTAGCATAATACCCTCTAGTTCCATCCACATCATTGCAAATGGCAAGATTTCGTGTTTTTAGATGGCTGCATTATGTTCCATTGTATATATATATACACCACATCCTTTATCAATTCATCTATTGAAGGACATCTTGGCTCTTTCATAGCTTGGCTATTGTGGACATTGCTGATATAAACATTCGGGTGCACATACCCCTTCGGATCACTACATTTGTAACTTTGGGGTAAATACCCAGTAGTGCAATTGCTGGGTCATAGGGTAGTTCTATTTTCAACTTTTTGAGGAAACTCCATACTGTTTTCCAGAGTGGCTGCACCAGCGTGCATTAGTATAGGAGGGTTCCCCTTTCACCGCATCCTCACCAACATCTGTCGTTTCCTGACTTGTTAATTTTAGCCATTCTGACTGGTGTGAGGTGGTATCTCATTGAGGTTTTGATTTTTATTTCCCTGATGCCGAGTGATGTTGAACACTTTTTCATGTATCTGTTGGCCATTTGGATGTCTTCTTTGGAAAAATGTCTTTTCATGTCTTCTGCCCATTTCTTGATTGGATTCTTTGTTCTTTGGGTGTTGAGTTTGATAAGGTCTTTATAGATTTTAGATACTAGCTCTTTATC
>NW_028046938.1:0-425 GCF_054177405.1 Leptonychotes weddellii
GGCTGGTGTGAAGGGTATTTTTTTTTTTTTTTTTTTTTTTTAAAGATTTTATTTATTTGACAGAGAGAGACACAGCGAGAGAGGGAACACAAGCAGGAGGAGTGGGAGAGGGAGAAGCAGGCTCCCCGCAGAGCAGGGAGCCCGACGCGGGACTCGATCCCAGGACCCCGGGATCATGACCTGAGCTGAAGGCAGTCGCTTAACCAACTGAGCCACCCAGGCGCCCAAGGGTATTTTTTTACTAAGAAATAAAATGGAAAAAGAACCACGCTGGCAGTGAAATCCAGCCCAAATTACAGCTCTCCTTGGCCACATCCTTAGATGTCACAGTATTAAGGGTGGGACCCATCTAACATACATACATACATACATATACACACACACATATACATCTGGTTGTAAATTAGTGTGTGTATATGTATGTA
>NW_028046939.1:0-425 GCF_054177405.1 Leptonychotes weddellii
GAGAACTTTTTTTATTCTCTTAGCAACTTTCAAATATGCAATATTATTATTAACTATAATAATAAATATGCTGAACAATCTATCCCCTTGACTTATTTTTTATAACTGAAATTTTGTGCCTTTTGACTCCCTTCACCCATTTTGCCACTCCTCCCCAGCCCCTGCCTCTGGCAACCACAAATTTGGTCTATCTATGAGCTTGTTTTTTGTTTATTTGTGTGTTTTTTAAATTTCACATATAAGTAAGATCATACATTATATATCTTTCTCTATCTTATTTCACTTAGCATAATGCCCTTACGGTCCATCTAAGTTGCAACAGATAGCAAGATTTCATTCTTTTTTGTGGCTGAGTAATTCTTCATTATACATATAATATATAAAATTTCTATGTTTATATATCTTAAGCTTGTATCAAAGGAAAA
>NW_028046940.1:0-425 GCF_054177405.1 Leptonychotes weddellii
GGGGAGCCAGGCTCCCCTGGCTTCTGGTAAAGGTCTCCCTCTCTCCTGGACCCTTACAGGCAATATTTAAACATGTTCACACATCATTAAGAAAAGAGAAATTCTCTCCAGTTTTTCCTTCAGCCACTACTCTCCTCCCTCCTTCTGCAGCCAGATTTCTCTGAAGAGCTGTCTGCATTCATTGCCACCATCTGTCCACCAGCCACACCTGCCTCAATATCTCTGTTACGGATCCCACTCCATGGTGTCACAAAAATGGCTTCTGCTAAGATCCCCGTGACCTTCGCGTTGCTAAATCAAATGTACACTTTCAGTCTTCAACTTTTTCGTGCTCTCAGCAGTGTCCTAAGTCTAGAGAGTGGGGTTATGTGTACCTCCTTAAACTCAACTGCTGACGAACAGACCACATATAGTAGACCGCATTA
>NW_028046941.1:0-425 GCF_054177405.1 Leptonychotes weddellii
CTCTTTGGTTGTTGTTTTAGTTATGTATTGCATACACATAGAAGCTCGGCCATAACATAACTGCACTTTTTAATCACTATTAATAATTCTACAGCCGATTCCCCTGAAATGTCTTTCACTGCATAATTTGGTAGTATAAATCCTTTTTTTTTCTGCATGCTTATTGATATGAATAGTTGGTCCATTGCTTAAAATCATTAAAGTGCTCAAGAAAGAGTTTAATCGAACATATTTATTTTCATTGCCTGCAGGTATGCGCTAGGTTTAGAAACCTACCATGTCATAATACATAAATGCGTAAGAACATGAATTTGATTATTGGTGAACTATAAAGTTACATGGGAATAATAGTGATATATTTGTTTGAAAGTCTTCACCTACTTTAATTTAGAATACTTTGTGGGGAATTATATGTGTGTGTTCTT
>NW_028046942.1:0-425 GCF_054177405.1 Leptonychotes weddellii
CGGGGCGCCTGGGTGGCTCAGTTGGTTAAGCGACTGCCTTCGGCTCAGGTCATGATCCTGGAGTCCCGGGATCGAGTCCCGCATCGGGCTCCCTGCTCGGCAGGGAGTCTGCTTTGTCCTCTGACCCTATCCCCTCTCATGTGTTCTCTCTCTCTAATTCTCTCTCTCTCAAATAAATAAATAAAATCTTTAAAAAAAATAAAAATAAAAAAAGAAAATGCCCATCTGACAGTGAGTTAAACCAATATGAGTTTATTTATTTCTACCACTTTCAACATGTTTGCTCTTCTTCATCAGGATGTTGCTACTTGGTCACAAAAAGCTGCTATAGTTCCAGCCATCACATCTGATTTAAATCACTAGCCCTCATATAATTACCCTTTGTATTTATAATAACCATTTCACTTCTTTAGTTTCAGTTGTGA
>NW_028046943.1:0-425 GCF_054177405.1 Leptonychotes weddellii
GGTGGCTACTAGCACTGCCTATTAATATGCGAGAGCGGGCGCCTGGGTGGCTCAGTTGGTTAAGCGACTGCCTTCGGCTCAGGTCATGATCCTGGAGTCCCGGGATCGAGTCCCGCATCGGGCTCCCTGCTCGGCAGGGAGTCTGCTTCTCCCTCTGACCCTCCCCCCTCTCATGTGCTTGCTCTCTCTCATTCTCTCTGTCTCAAATAAATAAATAAAATCTTTAAAAAAAAAAAAAAATATGCGAGAGCAAGCCTGAGGCTGTGGTGAAGGGAAACTCAGGGTGGCCTCCCAAGGACATCAGCAACAGGGAGAGGCCCCTATCCTCCCTCAACAACAGAAAACAAACAAAGAGGAACCCACCACCAATAGCAAAATGCAGAGATGAGGTAAAAATAGCATGGCAGCACTTCAGTCTAAATTGG
>NW_028046944.1:0-425 GCF_054177405.1 Leptonychotes weddellii
TTTTTCTGTCTTGGTTTTTAAAATCTAAAACTTCTCCTAAGATCTATCATTCATCTAGTTTATTTTGCCTGTCTTCTTAAATTTAACATATATATATTTGTAGTTTAAATTAAATGTATATATTTATAGTTACAAATATATATATTTGTAGATGTATATTAATATATTAATTATAAATTATATAATATAAATTTATATTGATAATTATATTTATATGTAAATATATAAAACACACACACATATATATTTGTAGTTTCTTTTCAAATGTCTACTTTTCCTATCATGAAAGTGAGATTAAAGCCTGTGTTTTTCTAAGCAGGTCAGTCCTTCCCTCCTTGCCTTCCTGAGAAAACCTACCCAGAAATCCTTTAGTTTTAAAATAATTACGTCAACTTTCTATTCCATTTAGAAGAATTTCCTTTTAA
>NW_028046945.1:0-425 GCF_054177405.1 Leptonychotes weddellii
GCCCTGGAACAATTTTGAAGTCCGACTGTGTGAAGGCTGAGCTCCCAGCGAGTCAAAAGACTTTATCCGATGAGATGAGGGCCGGGCACACACGGAGTCACTTCCCAGGCCGATGTCTGAAAAGGTCGTGCAGAGAGAAGAGCGGGCTGAGACACTGGCAAGCGCGTACCCTGCAGCTCACCGGACTCTCAACGGGGGCCGCCCCAGGGGACACACGGCAGGGGCAACGAAGCGGGCCACACGTGCAGCAGAGCAGACTGCCCACCGCAGAAACGGCGCGCACGCTCCCCAGAAATTACCTGGACAGAACTATTCATCAGTTCCTTAGTATAACTTTCAAATTTCTTTTTTTTTTTTTTTTTTAAAGATTTTATTTATTTATTTGACAGAGAGAGACACAGCGAGAGAGGGAACACAAGCAGGGG
>NW_028046946.1:0-425 GCF_054177405.1 Leptonychotes weddellii
TTTTCTTTGTAATAACTATAAATTTTACCTAAAGTAATCTCAATTCCTAGTCTGTGCAAATATTTGTGCACAGGTATTACTCAGTAAGCATTTTTGAAGCCCATTGGTATTCAATTTTATTGTCATTCTTAATTTTTTGCATCAGCAAATAAATGTAAAATTAAATATTTCCTGTTCTGCTGTTAAAGATATGCTTCTTTATTTTCTCTTTTAATATTTTTTTTTTACTTTTTTTTTTTATTCTTATGTTAATCCCCATACATTACATCATTAGTTCTAGATGAAGTGTTCCATGATTCATTGTTCGTGCACAACACCCAGTGCTCCATGCAGAACGTGCCCTCCTCAATACCCACCACCAGGCCAACCCATCCTCCCACCCCCCTCCCCTCTAGAACCCTCAGTTTGTTTTTCAGAGTCCATCT